>NW_015626394.1:691853-695654 GCF_001515625.1 Sinocyclocheilus rhinocerous
AAGTGATTATTACGTTTTGAATATGGATATGTGTGAGACACTTTTTTTTATGGATGGGCTCTTTTTATTTCACTTCTTTTGGACTGATGCATGCAACACCCGCTGAGTGGCATTAAACATGAAAGATCAAAGACCATTTTTAATATAACTCCGACTGGATTCGTCTGAAAGAAGAAAGTCATATACACCTAGGATGACTTGAGGGTGAGTAATTTGTGGGCTAATTTTCATTTTTGGGTGAACTAACCCTTTAAGGGAAGGTGCCAAGCACAGGAACACATCCTAGGAAGAAAGTGCCATACTAGCACACATCTGTAAATCAGGCAGGCAAAATGTTTGATGTTAAAAGTAAATATGTCTTCTTATAGACCACCCCTTCTAACAGTAGAGTGCAAGGCCTTGGACAAAAAAATCAATATGGTGAGTGTAAATAATGCATTGTAGGACCTTCAGAGCCATCTTGGTATTGGGTTTTTCTTTGTGATTTAAAGGAAATGCAGCAAACATATGAAAAGGTTTCTATTAATTTCACCATCTGTATTTATTTACGCTTTGAGATAAGATGTACCTCGTCTGTCTGGCACGACTATATTGGCCCCACTGATCAGATCACCAATAAAACTCCATCGAGCTGCTTACATAATCAGTCCCCCAGGTTTCTGTAGCCTGATATTATGGATATAGATATATATGCCTTTATATTCATAAACTGATAATGATAAAAGTTTGCAGAGGGTCTTCTATACTAGTGTGACTCAACTTCTCCAAATTTTACATTGGACATCAAATACAACACTATACTGAAATTGCCTTTAAAGCTAAACATTGAATTATTAATATTAGCATGTACTGCATCGGCCCAACGATTTTGTAAATGTCATTTGAATTTCAGAGGTTTTATGATTAGAGGTGCACGACAAAGCGTTGTAGTTTGTTTGTCCTCATCACAAATCTCATATAATGTGGATTGATGATGGTGGCATATGACACAACCTATCCATGTTGCTTCTACCAAAGTACAATGGATTTGTGACCTAATTCAGCAGTTTGATTGAATGCACAGTTTTTGATGTTGATGTCAACAAAAGATATACAGTGTTTTCGGTGCCTTAGTAAAATAAAAGGCAAATCAGCCTTAGTAAAATAAAAGGCATATCAGAGGCATAATTCACCCAAAAATTAACATTCTGTCAACATTTGGTCACCCTCAAGTCGTAAACCTGTATGGATTGTTTCTTCTGTAGAACTTGAAAGAAGATATTTTGAAGAACGTTGGGTACCACTGATTTAAACTGTTAAAAATAAAAAAAATATGTTCTTTACTCTTCCACAGAAGAGAGAAAGTTATACAGGATTAGAACAACATGAGGCTGAGATTTTTTTTTTTCATTTTTGGGTGAACTAGCCCTTGAATTATGTACGATTATATGACTAGTTGCGTTCTATTATTTTAGCATATACCTAAATTTCCCCAGCTGTCTATGCCTGTATCAAAAAAGACCTGCAATCCCCTTTTCAGGTCACGACCCACCAGTTGGGAACATGTATGGAACCAATGTAATTGAAGTCCTCCATTACTCACGCCTTCATGGGAAAGAAGCTTAAAGGCCACCTCATCAGACTCTCTGCCCCTATGGTACCAGTTCCATTTCATCTGGCCTAGGGTGGTCTGCTCATCTCGTAGGCATGCAGAGCTGATACTTGGAGGTTTAGATCCAGTGCTGAGCCAACATGAACCAACTTCACATGCCCCCCCCCCACCAAATATCAATCTCCCTCCAACTGTTAACAGTAAACATGTCTTTTTGCGTCTTAGTTGGCACTGAGCCCGGCAGCCCTCAGCAGTTTTACAATGTAGCGACAGCCCAGCCTTTGACTTTACAAAAGCGTGCTTCTATTTATTAGGGTTTGTAAAATGACAGAACTGCTGCCACTGTACTGTGAGTGGAATAAACAATACATAAAATAGAAGCTTGTTAAGCGTAGACGGCCAATTTGTGCTGCCGTTATGCTGCGTTTAGTCTTTTTTTCTTCTTCTCTCTTAAAAGGTAGTATCATTGCCAATAGAAGTGAATTCAATGCCAATGTCAGATTTTTTTTTTCAATCACATGTCTCTTTGAGATAGATTTACATCGTCACCATGAGAAAAGTAGATGTGAGCTTTGAGTAGGTAAGAAACCATTAACTATCCCTGAAGAGTACCTTTTATTTAATGAATAGGATGGATCAGGCTTTGAGATATGAATTTAATAACCAGAAAAGTGGCTGTGAATGACTTGCATTAAAACATTTGGAGTGCTTTATGGAAACATTGTTTTTATTATACTGGAAGTATTTGTTAACAGTCCCAGTTCTGATGTTGGCAGTGTTGACAGTTAAATAAGTACTTGTGAAATATCAGATCAGTTGTCAAAAGTGTTTCAGCTGCAACATCAATTCTTTATTTTACCTTTTCAAACAATATCTTATTCAAAGGGTAACAGCGGTTCCCTACTGAGAAGACAAGTGTAGACCAGAATGAATTTCCAGGCTGGTCCACGGTAATGTTAACCAGATAAACTACCCAAAATGTAAGGGGTTGGTAAGATTTTATTTATTTAATTTTTATTTTTGTGTGTTTTTTTTTTAAAACATCTCTTTTGCTCACCAACACTGCATTTATTTGATCACCAATACACTAAAACAGTAATATTGTGAAATATTACCTTTTAAAATAACTGTTTTCTATTTTGATATGTTGTCAGATGTAATTTATTCTTGTGATGGCAAAACTGAATTTTCAGCAGTCTTCAGTGTCACATTGTCCTTCAGAATCATTCTAATGCTGATTTGGTGCTCAAGAAACATTTCTTATCAGTGATGAAAACAGTTATGCTGCGTAATATTTGTGGAAACGGTGATGCTTTTTTCAGGATTCTTTGATTAATTAAAAAGTTCAAAAGAACAGCATTTATTAGAGATAGAAATCTTTGGTAACACTGTAAATTCTTTACTGTCACTTTTGATCTTTTTAATATGTCCTTGCTGAATGACTGTATTTTCTTTCAAAAAAAAAAAAAATCTTACTGACCCCAAAGTTTTGAATGCTAGTGTATCTGATTAATAAGTTTTCAGTTTTAAAACTGATGTTTGATCTGTTGCATTGCCTCCAATTTTGCCTATAAGGCCTCCAAATGTCTAGAAACTGCCATGCATGTGCCCCAATGGCCGTATATATCTGTCTGGAGCCTACATACATAGAAATAATGTTTATAGAATGCAATAATATCTTATGCTGGACTTTTTTTTGTTTGTTAGTCATGACGTTATGAAGCAGGCAGGTGCTGCTTTGGTGTTGTTATTTGCCAGTTGCACAGGGGAAGAAAAAGCGGCGACTGAATGTGTGGCTCGTCTCACACTACTTATGTTCAAAAGTTGATCCTCCAGCCCTCCAGTCACTATCTCCAAATGTGTTGCTTATCTATTTTGGATCTCCGCCGCTAATGAATGCTAGACCTCACAGACATTTATCTGTGAGCGAGTGCATGTTTGATCCTACGTCAATTATCTCTCCTCTTTACATCTGCCCTCTGAAGTCTTAATAATGACATTGATAGAGATGCTTGCTGTAGTTTCCTGCCATCGCAACATTCAGAGCACACTGTACTGCTCCATCCAGCCCACTGTGACAGGAGAGAAATGGAAAACAATCATGTTGAATGTAGGTCTGAAAGAAGTGTCTTATGCTCACCAAAGTTGCATTTGATAAAAAAAAAATTGTGTGATTTATATATTATATATATATATATATATTATATACA
>NW_015626394.1:695999-719273 GCF_001515625.1 Sinocyclocheilus rhinocerous
TCTGCATGTGCTCCGGGTGTGTGTTCATGGTGTGTGTGTGTGTTCACTACTTGCTGTGTGTGTACACTTGGATGGGTTAAATGCAGAGTACAGATTCCGAGTATGGGACACCATACTTGGCTACACGTCACGTCACGCCACTTCACTTCACTTCAGTTTAAATGAACTGTTTTTTATGTATTTTAAAATGTAATATTCCTTTGAAGGCAAAGCTGAATATGTAGCAGCCATTACTCTTTGTGTCACTTGATCCTTCAGAAATCATTCTAATATGCTGATTTGATGCTCAAGAAATATTTTGTATTATTATCAGTGTTGAAACAGTTGTGCTGCTCAATATTTTTTTGTAGAAATCTTGAAACTTTATTCTTTGAGGAGTTTTTTTTTTTTTTTTTTACAATGTAAAGGTTTTAACTAATCTCTGACCATTACATTTCCGACGTATGCTTGTGGTGTTTGGCCAATCACAATGCACTGGGTCAGTTGGCCAATCAGAGCAGACTGCGCTTGTCAAAGGAGGGAGCTTTGTAGAAAACGAAGCGTTTGAGAGAGGCGGGGCATAGAGGACCTACAATAATGTACAGTATTTGAAAAATAATGTGTTTTTTGAACATTAAAGCATGTTAACATATTCTGTTACACCAAATACACAAAATAATGATCTTTAAAAAAGCATCATATGACCCCTTTAATTCATTTGCTTCTTTGTATCTGAGTACATTATATAATTATTTCTAGCTTCATTATATAATTATTTCTTGAAAATGTTCTAGCTTTCAGAAGTTTCAGACAGTAAAAACATTTTCTTTAGTGCTTTTCAGGCACTCAAAGCATTCAAGAAACTCAACCCCAACAGTGTGCAGAATCTGTCCAGATGATGCGACAGCAGCCATAGTGCACCACAGTGCTCACCACACACCAGTTTTTGGTGGAGATGAATGTGATATAGTCAATTTATAGCTGGTATGATTCAGAGGCAATGGGGGACCAATGTGGAAATTTGGCCTGGTTTGCACCCACACAGATCACAGGGTAAGCACTCCCTGATGGCCTCACTATCACTTCTTCCAGCAACTTTAGTTTACACATCCAAGTACAGGCCAAGTTTATAATATTTCAAAGAGTTCATACAGTCATATTAAAAAATGATAGATTGATTAACATGTTTACATTAAGTTAGTAAACTAAGTTTGTGCCCCCGATGCTTTGAAAAAAAGACAGCTAGGTCGCCCATCCAGGGGTTATTTGTTTTCTGTAATGATCTCATTAAAGCGAGAGGTTTACTCTGAATCATTAATCACCCTGTTGACCATCAGGAGAGGGAGCACATTCTGTGGCTTTGTGATTCATCTGACTGGCAGTAATTACTCACAGGATTGGCACTTCATCCATTGACTTTAATTCAGTTTCATTTATAGAAAAGTTCCAGTGTGTTCATTAGCTTAGAACTCCAACAATGAGATGAAGTAAGTTATTTGGCATAAACTGAGATAGGTGAACTTTTAATGGCAGCAGGCATTGAGTGCTGTAGAAACTCTGCTGTGATCTTGGCTTTTGATGTCGCTGATGTTTGATGTAGCATCACAGACAGATGCTCGAGACTACAATTGAAACTTTATTTAGTCATTTGGGTGCTCTGCAAAGCTCAAGCAATTCCAGTGCACCTTTATACGAAATCCTGCTTTTGCATGCTTCACTTTATGTGGTCGTGTAATCTGACATATTCCTGTTCAAAATTCAGTGCAGACTTTATTGCCCGTTCATTGTCAGGAATCTTAAATTCCCCAGTCACACATATATTACTTCAATTTCCTCCTAAGACATGCTCAATTTGAATCCATGCATTTATCTACTGAGGAATGTCTTTTGTAATTCAAACATATGGGTATATAATTTTGCTGTCAGTGTAGTTGTGATATATTGCCATTTCCCTTGCATGTTATTGACTCTGTTGTTCTGTTCATGCCTTGCTATTGATATTTACCCATATGAAAACTAATATTAATTGCAAAGCAAGTAGTGGCTCAAGTTGGAAAGCCTGAAAAGAAGGTTTCTCAGAAATATGCAAGAAGTTGAGTGTGGTTTTGTGTAGCCACACGTATGACCATCTGTATAAAGTCTGTTCCAATTCAAAGCTTAATAGGGCCAGAAACAATATCTGACCAACATGTAAAGTGACCAACCAGGATTTGGGTGCCATTTCATGGATTGTGTGGCAGGTTTATTTGAAATATACTTAATATTAATCATAGGCAGATGTGGAAAAAACTCAATATATTGGTCAAACAGTCACTGCGAGAAGTTGTACTGAATCTACGGCAGGTAGGAAATATTTATAGACTTTATAGATATAGATCAGAATTGATTTCTATCCAAAAGTAATAAACAATTTTTTTTAACAAATACAGGTGCATCTCAATAAATTAGAATGTCGTGGAAAAGTTCATTTATTTCAGTAATTCAACTCAAATTGTGAAACTCGTGTATTAAATAAATTCACTGCACACAGACTGAAGTAGTTTAAGTCTTTGGTTCTTTTAATTGTGATGATTTTGGCTCACACTTTTCCATGACATTCTAATTTATTGAGATGCACCTGTATAATTCAGAAAATTAGATTTTTTTTTTCAAACAATTTTGGTTGTTGATATATTTTTTATTTCTAAGTGCCTCAAAAAATCTTTCAAAGATTTGATTTCGGTGTATATTTGACCATTTAGCAAATCCAGTGATTAGTCCAGTGATTTCCTTAAAAACATTCCTATCATTCAAAAGTTTGGGGTCAGTAAGATGTTTTTTATTTTTGGTTATTTTATTTTGTTATTTTTGACAAATTAATAATTGCATTCATCAAGGATGTATTATTAAAAGCAACAGTAAAGAAATTTATAGTGTTTCTACATCTAATTTCTACATCGAATAAATGCTTTTTAAACTTTCTATTCATCAAAGTATCTAGAAAAAAACTGTATCATGATTTCTTAAAAAAAAAAAAGCAGCGCAACTGTTTTCAAAATTGATAATAATAAAAAACTGACTTTTCCAGGTTTTAAGTGCTATAATCAGGTCCCCAGTGCATCTACCAACCAAGGAAACATGAAAAGGATGAACCCAGTAACTTTTATTTTGGTAAGCCTTTTTCTGCAAGCGTCTGAGAAAACAAGCACATCTGATTTCGCTCCCTTGGTGACATGGCAAAGGGATCTCATTATAATATTAACGCCTCTTAATCTGTAAGTTTCCACCCACGGCGCCGTTACTGTGTTTTCGCAAGCGACAACGGTGTACCAGCTCTAACGCATGCTGTGACAGCTGCTTTCTGTCCGTGTGCTTCGGATGTGTGCTCTCAGAAAACCGTATATCAGAAGTTTAAACTCATATGGTTTAAAACGCATGATTTCAGCACGATAAACATGATAATCAGAACCAAAACATCTTTTTTAGCAGGTACGAGCTGTAATGTCGCAACTCTATTCTGGAAAAGGGGGCGGGGAGCAGCAGCTCATTTGCATTTAAAGAGACATGCCCGAAAAAAACAGCGTGTTTCTGCTTCCACTCTTAATAGGCATTTTCAAAATGATATAATAAATGATCTGTGGAGTATTTTGAGCTGAAACTTCACAGACACATTCTGGGGACACCAGAGACTTATATTACATATTGTAAAAAGGGGCATAATATGTCTCCTTTAAGCTAGCAGTTGAGGTTTTCCTCATGTCACAGCCTGTTGCATTAATTAAAGAAATCTGTCATCATCCTATTCTGTAGTCAATGTAATGCATCATAGTACATAATATCTATGTTGTTGACAGTAATATGCATATATAATGTCAAGCACAAACTATCGACAAGTTGGCAGATGCTATTTATAGTGCCACTCCAGACTTGTTGCATTGATTCAGGGTGGGCGTTATTAGATCTACTGTGGAAGGTGTAATTACTGCAGCTGCGGTCCATCCGATTGCAGTCACACCGGGCCATCGACCCAGGAGGTCCTCTCGCCTTAGACCACGTTTCTCAGCCTTTCATTGGTTGCCTTTTGTGTGGGTCTTCCATACCCAGCCTCCTGCTGACTAATTGCAATTGATATAGACAATGCCTATGTTCAGATTATAGGTCTAAATGCTCAGTTCTGCTTTTTCTCCTTTATATTGAGTTTTTTTGCTTTGACTGTTCATATTCATGTTTGTAAATGACTCGTATATCTGTCATCCGTATACAGGGACCACTGCCTGACAGGACCTATATAGGTACATTTACAAAAACAATAACAACAGCATGTGTGTTAACAATCGCAAATGAAAAGCAATAATATGTTGATCCTGCTAACATTGCTGCTTTGTGAGCATTCATTGGTTTTATTTGATTTGATGTCCAAGAACATAATTACATATGTTTTTTTGTTTGTTTTTGCTATCTTTCTCTTCACACTGCCTGCAGGTTTTGTTTTATTTAATGATTAAGAAGTCTTTTTTGGCTCTTAATGAGGGTGACTTTGACTTTAGGCCATGTGCAGAGATAGATTAATTCTCTAGTGGTTTGCACTTGAGTCACATTGTCATGAATCATATATGAGACTGATCGAAACACATCAAATCAAATGGCCCAAATCAGATTTAACATTTTCAGACATTATTATGAACAAAATCATGCTGGTAGATGTTGGAACTACTGCAATTTTTTTTATTCAAAACAGAAATTTCATAATTTTTTATATTTCCTTTATATTTTATATTTCTTTAGATTACATTATCAGTGTAATATCAAGTTACTAATTTTATTTTTGTATTTTTTATTTAAAATGTATTCTATAATTATAGGTATTTTACCATATTAAAAAAATGTGGTGCATGTAATGTACTTTTCCTTATTGTTGTTTGCCTTTTAGAAATATTTGGAAACTGTTGGCTTAGGTTAGCGCTACTATTTAGTTTAGTTTTTTCAGGCAAACTGTTGTCGAATCCAGCTTAACAGCAATCATTTCTGTTTTTCCTTTTTCATGTATTCCTTCAGAGCTGGAAGGCCACCAGTAGGTTGCAAAAGCATGCAAGGAGCAACTTTTATAAAGTACTGCTGAAGCGACACAATCATTTTGCCACAGTCACATCTAAATTAAAACTCTGAGATCAAACCATAGCCTGCCTTCCCACCTGCAGCAGCATTCTGAAACCGTAGCTTGCTAGACTCCCTTAATCCCGGCCCTGGGGAACTTGTTGGAGCCGGTTAGCAAATGTTTATCCCACAGTGAACACCTGGTTGTTTGGAGAGTACGCCCACAGCGCACTGCCATCCCCCACCCGAGCAACAATGTGCTTAGTTGTGAGCCGAGAGTGAGCCGGCACATCGTATTCCTACCACAGCGCGCAGTTCGTCGCATTAAACATGGGTGATTAGCATAAACCTCATTTTGTCATCCTTTAATGAATCATTTTTCCTGGGCTTATTCCCAGCTGTGAAAAAGCATTAAATGGTAAAGCTATGAATTGTAACCTTAAACTTGATATTACCCAAAGAGACCATTGAACAAAGCTTATCGCATATCATTAACCACGATTACTCATATGTCCTGAGGGATTTCTAGCAGTTTGATACAATTCTTTAGTGAAGAGTTTGAAGAACACTTTGTGGTGTTTCAAGGAAAGTCTTTAAAGAAATGCACATAATGCAGTGTATTTTATTCCAGAGTAACATTCTCATGTAATTCAGTGTCCCCGTCGGTCCTTAGATAGTCTTAAAAGAATAGTTCACCCAAAAATGAAAATTACCCCATGATTTACTCACCCTCGAGCCATCCTAGGTGTATATGACTTTTTTTCTTTCAGATGAATACAATCAGAGTTATATTAAAAAATGTCCTGGCTCTTCCGAGCTTTATAATGGCAGTGAATGGGGGTTGAGATTTTGAAGCCAAAAAAAGTGCATCCTTCCATCATGAAAAGTGCTCCACAGAGCTCAAGGGGGTTAATAAAGGCCTTCTGAAGTGAAGTGATGCATTTGCGTAAGAAAAATATCCATATTTAGAACTTTATAAACCGTAATCTCTAGCTTCCGCTGTTATGTGTGCGTTCACTAGAAAGTGGCGTTCCAGCGGATGACGTAGGCGTAGCGTAAGCTCCAGCGAGAAGTGATGAATGTGGAAACGTAAAGGAGAATTAGAAGTACAAAACGAGGATTTGTAAAGAAAAACGTTGGAGGATTTCAATATAAGATTAGAGGAGACTGACTTTCCTTTGCTGTAAACCAAACTTAGCTCTCGCGAGACTTACACTTACGCTATCCAATTTGGTGGTGTGCACCAAATGAGCAGACCAAGACCCACCTTTTCATAAACGAACCAGCAAGATGTCAAATGATATGACCCTAAAATGGACAAAGATGCAAAACAAAAGGCATGAGAATACAGTCATAATCTGATCGGACAGCTTTTATGAAGTATATTTTGTGAATTTACCGAACATCCAAAACAATGCTGTGTGCATTCGTTGTATGTGTGTACTTGTGGTAGTATCTCTCAAAGAGATTAGAAAATGGGTAAAGGAGTTAAAACAGTGCTAGGAATTCCTCTACTGCACACAACTGTAATGGGCAACATGACTCCTGTAATAAGAAGAACCAGGTATGCTTGAGCATTTTGTCCATTTTAGGGTCATATCATGTGACATCTTGTTGGTTTGTTTATATGTTTATGGTTGTGTTCGTATATCAGTCAAACCATTTGGAAGTGGACCGAGACCCCTTGAAGAGGTGGGTCTTGGTCTGCTCATTTGGTGCACACCACCAGTTTGGATGGCAGTGTACACACTTATTAAAATGAACTGCACTAACAGAGCAATCGCACTAGAGTTCATTTTAATCAAACCAAACCTGCCAAGAGTAAACACGCCCTTAAGGCCATAAAAGTTTTAAATATCTTAAATGGTATAATTAGCTCATCTTAATTATAATTTTAAGAAGTCTGAAATTTGAGGATGGGAAAACCAAAATCATTATACACTCTAATGTGATTATTAAACATCAAAAGCCTGTGATTAAATGAATGTCAGTGCCGCACGTTCAAAGTCAAATGTTGTGCTGTTGCACATTCTGCAGGTTCGCAGTTTCAGAGCAGTTCGCAATCAATAAATATCATGCATTTATCCCAAACGAATGCTTAAGATTTACTGTTGATGAATTATAAACACTATAAAGTAAACATCGTCATATTTTGTAGAGTGCATATTTTAGCTCTCTCGTCTTTTTAAATGAGCATCTGGAAGTAGTAAAGCATAGACATACAAATATAAATCCCGCAGTATGCAGAAAATCTTTTTTATTGGTACTTTAGTAATGTAATAAACTGTATCTGGCATTTAAATCAGTGTAATCTCTTTATTGATATACAGTATTAATTTTTGGAGCAGGTCTTAAATTTGACTTTAAAAAAAATCTGCAGTTATCCTGTTAGTTTTCATATTCATTTTAAAAGGAAATTTCTCCCCAAAATTAAAATGGTCATTTACTCACCCTTGTTCCAAACCTGTATGACTTACTTTTCTCCTACAGAACACAAAATAAGGTATTAGAAAATAAAACACAAGACATTTTTCAAAATATCTTATGCTATGTTCCGTGGAAGAAATTGACTGGATTTGGCCAGATTGTACTTTATTTATAGCTCTGGAGGTCTAGTGTTCAACTTGCACTATATTCAGTCTGGTTCAGCTTTCTTTTCCAATCTCGGACAGCATGTCCCGAGGCTTTGAAGGCCCGTGGCAGTCTGAGACTCTGGGGCACTGGCCTCATTGGCCACTTGATCCATAATCCAACCCTGCCAGCTGCAAGCCTGCATGTTTTTTAATAAAGACATAAAAAATTTAATGGGAAGAGATATTTCATTTTAAAAGTCCAGACAGGAAAAAGCAGTGTAATTGAGTGTCATAAAAAAGACTTTCATAGGAAGATAAACCACCTGTGGAATCTGAGGATGTTGACGTTGATCGGCCTGTGGCTAAAACTTCTCAGTTTCAGTGACCTTTTAAGGCAGTAACTCTCAGTGCTTGATAATTGATTTATTGAACATGGCCTTTGCACACCGGTCAGTCAGATCATAGGAGCCGGGGTTCTTTGAAAGGCTTCATTATTTACTCCTTAATTACTCTAGCCCAGTGTCTCACTCCGGCTCTCTGCTTTGCTCTATACAATGCTGAACTAACCTTTACTAGATCCTCAGAGACGAAGAGAGCACAAAGCCCCTGTGTCTGGTTGGCGGAGGCTTATGAAGTGGGGCGGCCTCTCTCTTTGCTTTTCCTAATCTTAATTAAGTCCTGAACAACTGGGCTTTGCTCTTATCAGTATAGGGATGGTTGTTGTCCAAGCTGTGGGATGCTGTAGTGCACTTTTAATTGCAAAGTTTGTTAAGAACTTGTAGCACTCAAGAAAAATATATTGTTTATCTTGAACTTTTTACACAATGAATTTATATAATCTGCAATCATGAAGTCACCTAAGAAATGTTTTGTTATTTTTATAGTACATAACGTATGAAAAAATATACTATCAGTCAGTATGGTTGAATTTTTTATAGTTTAGGAAGAAGTTTGTTCCTTTATTCAGCAAGAGTGCATTAAATTGATCAAAAGTGACAGACATTTTTATAGCATTAAAATGTATTTTTTATTTCCAATAAAGGCTGTTCTTTTTTAACTTTGTTCAGTATTCATCAAAGAATCCTTAAAAATTCCCTACAAATATTAAGCAGCACAACTGTTTTCAACATAGATAAAAAAAATAAGAAATGTTTCTTGAGCACCAAATTAGCATATTAGAAGAATTTTTGAAGGATAGTGTGACACAGAAGACCGGTGTAATGGCTGCTGAAAATTCAATGTTATAATTACAGGAATAAATTAGATTTAAAAAGAAAAATTAAAACCCAAAACAGTTATTTTAAATAGAAATTTTATTACAGTTTGTATTGTATTTTTGGTCAAATAAATGCCTTGGTGAGCAAAACAGACTTCTTTCAAAAACTAAAAAAAAAAAAAATTCCCAACCCCAAAATTTTGAACGGTAGTGTATATGGGACTGTTGGCAACAGCAAAGAAAGGGTGAAAAGAGCTCAGAATGTTTGAAAAATCCTCTTTGGAAACAGTCATTTGCGGTGCTTGCTAATGCATTACTTAAAATCTCAGGGGGTACTTCAAGTAAATAATGTAGGTCATAGGGGTTCAGCATACAGAAAAGGTTGAGAACCCAGTGTAGTAGCTGTGGCTGGTGCTCCTCCTTATGAGTGTAGGGTGACATGTACCTTCCTTCTCTTGCTTCACTAAATAAAACACTCATGTGCTTCCTCTGATTCTCTCTCCAAAGGCTACAGAAGGATTGCTACCTGTTTCAGCAATAGTCCTGCATCCTCAAAGATGACATGCTCATGATGCCTCTGTAAGTAGGTTTCTCTTTGTTGTAAACACTCTGCAAGATGTAATTATCTGAATGTGAAGCATGAGGAACAAAAGAACCTCAGAAGTACTTCACTTTTACCCCTTTTCCATCAGCAGGGTGCAGGTGCCCCTGCCTAATCTGGAACTTTTTCTAAGATAGTGTACAGTCAGGTTAGCATGTGAGGTAATTGACGCAACGTAGAACAAGACATAATTGATTTGATCAAACTTCATGTAAAATGAGAAATTACAAATCATTTAACTGTTGCATTAACGTAAAACAATTCTTTAGTTGTTTTAAATTTTTTAGGGATTTGTAACCAGGCCCTGAACAGAGAACCCTTTAAAAAGTCTCTGGCACAAAAAAATGGAACTATTTTGGTGGACAAGGGACGTGAGATGTTGTACATTTAGAATGTTTGGTATTTATTATGCATTTGATATGTTTTTTTAGTGAATTTGAGGAAGAGTCTAGTCAAAGTTCCACTTCTACCATCTGCTCCATACTTGAGTACAGCTTTCTTTAACAGGAACTCAAGTCATAATGGAGACCTCCAGTCTTCCTGGAGAATCTGCGTGAGGTTTTCCTCCTATTCTCTTTCTTACTCTTTTTGTCTTTTGTTTTTGTCACCCCGGCACTCCTCGCTCTCTATTTCTCTGTCTCTGTGACCGCGGACAAAGTCAGGGAGCCTTTCAAGTCAAATCCCTTTATTCTATGTCAGAAATTGAGTGTTCTGAAAAGGAGCGTTCTGGCAAAGAGAAAGGGCTGAAACTTTTATTGCAGGCATTTGTGGAGCTGCACAGCCTGAGGTTCTTTTTTCCGTCCTCAAAAGAAAACGTAAGAGAGGCTGACATATTTAATTGGCTGTTTGTAAGCTAATTAAAGCTTGCATGTTGATGTGTTTGACAAATCACCAGGATCTTTTTCATGTTTCAGACTTCTTCTGAAAATACATTTTGTATGTCGGTGTGTAAGTAGCTAGCTCTGCGAAGAAGCCTCACTGAAATTGATTTCTGAAAAGATTCGTTTGCAGTCGCAGTCATTAGCAAGGATGTAGTTTCTTGACTTCTTGATTTTGCCAACATAATTGTGATAGCAGGGTAAATCTCATGAAAAAAGCAAGTATTTCTTAGATACAGTTCACCCATAACAGCAAGAAAAAATATATAACTAATCAGTAAGAGATGAGAACTTTTATTTAGCAAGTACCCATTAAATTAAAAAAATATTTTTATTTCAAACAAATGCTGTTGAACTTTCCGTTTATCAAAGAAAAATGAAAAAGTACTGCTTTGCCATCACAGGAATAAATTGCATTTTAGAATATATTAAAATAGAAAACAGTTATTTTAAATAGTAATATTGCACAATATTACTGTTTTTACAGGAGTTTTGTTCAAATGAATGCTGCCTTGGTGAGCATAAGAGACTTCTTTAAAAAACAATACAAATCTTACTGACTTTTGAATGGTAGTGTCAGGTAAATTGGTAAATTTCTTAAGATCATAACGTGTTGAGGTGATTTATATTTGTTATTATTTAAAATTAATAATAATCCATAGTTTTTATTATAATGCCTATAATTTATGTTGTGTTGCATAAATTTACAATTTATATCCACTATAATTATTTTACATTACAGTAAAGAGAATACGTTTTTTTTTTTTTTGGCATTGAGAGTTTGAGAATTATGTAGCCCCCTCACAGTTTCTCATATCCAATTTATCTTTTTTTTTTTTAATCTGCAAAAAGGCATTATAAAAGACCCTACCATACCATGATGTCTAAATACTTTAAAAGTGTTCCTAAGGTAGTCTTCATTTTCTTTTGACCTTTGGGTTAAATGTGACTTGTGTGTGTTTTTAAATATTCATCCAGCACCTTCTGGAGTTGTCTTTCGTTTGCAGAGGAACACATTGGTTGTCTGGGGATTGAAGATAACGAATTGCCAGACACCTGGATGTTGAGCGCTAAGGCTACTTTCCCACTCACCAGGTTCTCTGATGGGCCAGTCAGGGTTCCAACCTTCTCAGTCCCCAAGCACTTTGTAAATATTGCACTTCCTCCCTCCTGTACTATATGTGTATTTTTACTTTACATTGCACCTTCTCCCAAAACTATATTTAATCCTGCTAAATGACATAATGTTAGCAGCTGGTCTCAATCATTGGGCCTTTCTGAGAAGACGCTCTTTTTTTGTTTGTTTATGGTGTTCTGGGCCTGTTTAGTGAGGCCAGGAGCCGCCGCATTGTTTTAATTTCGACCCACTGTTGTTTGCCGACATTTGGTTCAGGATGACAATGAGCCGGAAGAAAACAAGCCCTTTTACGATATGAATAGAGTAGGAACTAGAATGGGACTCCTCATCTGTAAGCTCGCTTTTAAGGGTCTGTTTCCCCCTCGGCCGAATTAAAGACGTGCCATTATGCTTGGCAAATTACTACACGCTCTTTGTGGTCCAGCCATGGTACATTAGTGTGCCTTAAGATGGTCTGGCTGTGCCCATTCACCTAACAAAGAGAGGGTCCCCCTGGCAGATCCTTGGCTGGTCACACAGAGGAGCCATTCACACCAGGCAGAAGGGGCCGTACGGTAGAGAGCTCGGCCACAAGGCAGCCATGACAAAATTCTCTAAAGTATTGCTTGCAGAACAGCCGTTTCCTCAAATGCAAACCAATTAAGTTTGATTTGACAACACTCCAGGCAAAGAAGCAGAACATCTGTATAGAGCTGGAATATCTTAACAGAACTAGCCATGCTTGTGATGTTTTTGGTCTCTGTGGAAGAGAAGAGGTGGTGTTGCTTTTTTTGGGTTCCGGCTTTGTGGATTTTGGAATTTAGGGGCGTAATATTGTAGCTGGACCCAATTACAACGGGAAGAATTAGGTGCCTCCCAGTGGATTCTTACCACACATTGATTTGTTGAAGGTTTTAGGACTACGGCAATTAATCAAACTCATTGTTTTAATGGCTCTCATTCTCATGGCGTAATCACATGCATTTTAATTCAGTGCTCAAACAAATTTATTTGTATGACAGGATGCAACCGTTCACAGCTACATGGGATTTTTCTTCTTGACGGAGTCTCATAAATCAACCAAACTAAACAACGATGAAGACAAGCTTGTTGTTGTATATTAGGCTACGACGTAGTCTAAAAGTATAAGGGATTCTAGCTGGAGAACTGCCGTTATGAAAGCAGTTTTTAGTCATTCTCTAAAATTGTTTTCTCTTATGAGTCCAGCTCCCTTTCTCGACATAAATTAGTAGCAGGGAGTGATGATGGGGACCGAGAGCCTATAAATTGTGTGTTGCTCTCAGGGTCATTAAGCCGTGTGGTCTGGGCCCACTGGATCTTTTATCATCCGCCTTGGATCAGCGGCTGTAAAACGGTGGCTAACATTGTGTGTTTATTTCCCCATAACAAAAGATTAGCTGTCTACAGCTCATGAGTTCAGCTAATGCTCCTTGGCACTCGAGCAGCCGTGGAAACATAAATCTACTCCCCAATTTTTGTTCTCTTCTCATTGCACTCACCTTTCTCTGCCCTTCTCCCACTGTCTCTCTCCCTCTATGACTTTCAACTGATTTACTCCGTCTCCAGTCTCAACCTCAGACGGCGGGCCCACGGACTGACCAAAGTTCATTTGCTGACCGTCTGATGCATATTGCTCACAAATTTGGCAAGAGCTGGTAGAAATCAGATACCATTCCAGCTTGTGTTTACAAGGTAGTGGATCGATGCAGTTGAGTTTCTGAGGACTAATGATATGATAATTTTTTCCATGTTAGTAGCACCAGACTTTTTTTTTTTTTAAAGAGTTTTGTTTAAGGTTCTTGCTATCAAGTATCTGTATTCTGCCTAGTTTTTAAGTTTGTTAATTGAGTTGTAAATTAATACTTTTTTATTTAGCATGGACACATTACATTTAATAATTAAGTGACAAAGGCATGGATAATGTAAAGAAAGTTTTATATTTCAAATAAAATAAAATGCCGTCCTTTTGAACTTCCTATTCAAAGACTCCTTAAAAAATGATCACTGTATCTTCAAAAATATTAAGCAGCACATCTGCTTTCAACATTGATAAGAGAAGTATTACTTGAGCACCAAATCAGTATGTAGAATAATAGAATAATTTCTGAAGGATCATGTAACACTAAAGACTAGAGTAATGGGTGTTTTGTGATCAAAGAAATGCAACCTTAATGAGCATAAGAGCATTGAAAAAAAATTCTTACAGACCCCAAACATTTGAATGTGTGTGTGTGTGTGTGTGCGGAATAACACTTTAAAGGGATAGTTCACATAAAAAAACGAAAATTCTATCATCATTTACTCACCCTGAAGTTGTCCAAATCCTATAAGAACTTCTCTTTTCGGTTGAGGGCAAAAGAAAATATTTTAACCAAACATTTGCTGGTATCATTTGACTTCCATTGTATGGAAAAAAGAAAATACTTTGGAAGTCAGTGGCTACCAGCAACTGTTTGGCAACATACATTCTTCAAAATATCTTATTTTGTGTGCAGAAGAAGAAAGAAATTCATACAGGTTTGGAACAACATGAGGGTGAGTAAATTATGAAAAAAAATTCCTGTGGAAGAGAAGAGGTGGTGTTGCTTTTTTTGGGTTCCGGCTTTGTGGATTTTGGAATTTAGGGGCGTAATATTGTAGCTGGACCCAATTACAACGGGAAGAATTAGGTGCCTCCCAGTGGATTCTTACCACACATTGATTTGTTGAAAGTTTTAGGACTACGGCAATTAATCAAACTCATTGTTTTAATGGCTCTCATTCTCATGGCATAATCACATGCATTTTAATTCAGTGCTCAAACAAATTTATTTGTATGACAGGATGCAACCGTTCACAGCTACATGGGATTTTTCTTCTTGACGGAGTCTCATAAATCAACCAAACTAAACAACGATGAAGACAAGCTTGTTGTTGTATATTAGGCTACGACGTAGTCTAAAAGTATAAGGGATTCTAGCTGGAGAACTGCCGTTATGAAAGCAGTTTTTAGTCATTCTCTAAAATTGTTTTCTCTTATGAGTCCAGCTCCCTTTCTCGACATAAATTAGTAGCAGGGAGTGATGATGGGGACCGAGAGCCTATAAATTGTGTGTTGCTCTCAGGGTCATTAAGCCGTGTGGTCTGGGCCCACTGGATCTTTTATCATCCGCCTTGGATCAGCGGCTGTAAAACGGTGGCTAACATTGTGTGTTTATTTCCCCATAACAAAAGATTAGCTGTCTACAGCTCATGAGTTCAGCTAATGCTCCTTGGCACTCGAGCAGCCGTGGAAACATAAATCTACTCCCCAATTTTTGTTCTCTTCTCATTGCACTCACCTTTCTCTGCCCTTCTCCCACTGTCTCTCTCCCTCTATGACTTTCAACTGATTTACTCCGTCTCCAGTCTCAACCTCAGACGGCGGGCCCACGGACTGACCAATGTCCATTTGCTGACCGTCTGATGCATATTGCTCACAAAATTGGCAAGAGCTGGTAGAAATCAGATACCATTCCAGCTTGTGTTTACAAGGTAGTGGATCGATGCAGTTGAGTTTCTGAGGACTTAATGATATGATAATTTTTTCCATGTTAGTAGCACCAGACTTTTTTTTTTTTTAAAGAGTTTTGTTTAAGGTTCTTGCTATCAAGTATCTGTATTCTGCCTAGTTTTTAAGTTTGTTAATTGAGTTGTAAATTAATACTTTTTTATTTAGCATGGACACATTACATTTAATAATTAAGTGACAAAGGCATGGATAATGTAAAGAAAGTTTTATATTTCAAATAAAATAAAATGCCGTCCTTTTGAACTTCCTATTCAAAGACTCCTTAAAAAATGATCACTGTATCTTCAAAAATATTAAGCAGCACATCTGCTTTCAACATTGATAAGAGAAGTATTACTTGAGCACCAAATCAGTATGTAGAATAATAGAATAATTTCTGAAGGATCATGTAACACTAAAGACTAGAGTAATGGGTGTTTTGTGATCAAAGAAATGCAACCTTAATGAGCATAAGAGCATTGAAAAAAAATTCTTACAGACCCCAAACATTTGAATGTGTGTGTGTGTGTGTGTGCGGAATAACACTTTAAAGGGATAGTTCACATAAAAAAACGAAAATTCTATCATCATTTACTCACCCTGAAGTTGTCCAAATCCTATAAGAACTTCTCTTTTCGGTTGAGGGCAAAAGAAAATATTTTAACCAAACATTTGCTGGTATCATTTGACTTCCATTGTATGGAAAAAAGAAAATACTTTGGAAGTCAGTGGCTACCAGCAACTGTTTGGCAACATACATTCTTCAAAATATCTTATTTTGTGTGCAGAAGAAGAAAGAAATTCATACAGGTTTGGAACAACATGAGGGTGAGTAAATTATGAAAAAAAATTCAATCAATTTTGGGTGAACTATCCCTTTAAGTTAGTTTTAATTACATGATCTATTTAAGATAAATCTGTTCATAATCAGCATGTGAAACAACTGTGATTGGTCACATTTCATGCTTGTTGTCCAGAATTAGCTGCAAACTGGACCCTATTTTATGGCGATGTTCAAAAGTCTGGCTGTGCGAGAATATGCATCTCTCTTCATTAAGTTGATTGCTTTCTTTGTTTGAGGTTGACTGTTAGAAGAGAGATAAAAATTATTCTGCTCTTATTCAGTAGAGCACATGATTGTGTCTGATAAGCATATTATTCCAGAGAATAGCAAGAGTAGTTGCATTCTTAAATGTGACTTTGGAGAAAATGATATTTCTGAGCATGTTTGTGCGTGTGTTTTTACCATGTTCAGTGGAGAAATCACTCAAACATTGTGAAATGTTTTCTAAGATGTATGTGGATGTGTGGGGCTGAGGGAAAGGATAGAGATAGGCCTCCAGTGGAAGCTTCCTGGAATGATTTGCTGCTTTGGTGGAGGGTTGGAGGGGCGGGGGTGGCTTACTTTCTGGGTCATGATTCAGAAGTTAAACTCAGGAGGGATCTGCACTGTGAGGGAAAAAATTTCAGGCTTAGAAAATGATCATATTTACAATTTACATTTTTCTAAAAGATTTTGCAGTTGCTGAAGCATCTCTTGTGCTTGCCACATGTTTTTACTCTGTGGCATAGAGGTGGACATAGTATGTGACATAATGCACCCCCCTCAAAATGACTGTATCATGTAAAATGTATGTGAAATTACTCAAGTGTGAGGAGGAAATTAATAGGACAAAAGAAAAATTGTCAAGAGATTTTACTTGAATTAATTTGAATACAGCATGTTCCTCCTGGATTAGTTTAATTCATTATAAGTATGATTTGAATAGGCTTACTAGCATGCAATTATAAACAACAGCAAATAATTAATTTGGCGTGTTATACAGTATGGGATATGAACATTGTACAGTTGATCTATAATTTTAAATCGCATTTGAATGAAATTTACTGCGCTAAGGGTAAGGATTAGGACTTTGAGTTTTGCTTTAAAAGAAAAAAATCTCAACCACACAGGACATATAAAAATATTAAAATTTAATGACTTATTTTAAATACTCAACCTTAAATGGACAGTTCCCCCAAAAGGAAAATTGTCATCATTTACTCACTCATGTTGTTCCAAACCTGTGATTGACTTTCCTCTGTGCTCTCAGAATTTTTTTTTCAAAAACAGCTTGTCATTGAGACAGTACCCTTATAAAGGGACATCTTTCTACCTTATTTACCCCAAAAGGTTAATTGGGTTCCTTTGAGGTACATCTTACTACTTTAAGGTACTAATATGCACCTTATAGGGGTAGATGAAGTACAGAGTTATCCCTTTAATGGTAATATGCAGTGGCAAGCTGTTGTACCACTAAAGGTACAATTTTGCACATTTGCGCAAGATATTTAACTTTCTTTTTTTTGGTTCATACAATGAAAGTCAGTGGGATACAATGTTTTTTGGACAATAACTTTAAACTCCCACTGAAATTTTTTTTCTTTTGAGTTCCACAGAACATAGTAAAACATTTAGAATGACATTCATTTTTGGGTGAACTAACTTTTCGACATATTATCTGTTCAACAGCAGTTTGGAGTTACAGTACAGAATACATTTAGTTTTTTTTTTCTTGTTTGTTTTGTAAAATATTGCTATCCTTGGTTTCTTCGATCTTTTTAGCGTTACCTTGCAGTGTAATTTGTCACACAACTATTTTCATCAACACTGCACATGGTGACTTCAGTCTGAGGCAGTGGGGTGTGTTTTTATGTGTTCAAAAACTGTTAACTTGACATGCCATTGTTAAAATTGTTGGCCAGAGTTGTCCGTATGACTCCTTACAACTTCCTTCATAACACTCTTGAAATGTTCAGTGCCATGGGCCACCCCAGTCAAACAATTCATGTTAAGGACTGTTTGGTGTATTTGGAGGTCATTGCTGTGTTTTACTTTTTTCATTAGAGATTTAAGTCTTCCATAATTGTAATTAATTTCTACACTGTTTAATTGTAGTGTACTAATTTGTGGTCACATTTACCATTGTTCAGCGAATTTTTACAGACAAAACCAGTCATTTAAATAGAGAATTACATGATTGGTGAAAGTTTTCCCCAACACAAATTTCATTTTAGGTTGATCATATGAATATGCCATGTTGACCAACTGAAAGCTTCTTGGTTTGAAAGTGACTTCTGTGAGCTGTGCTTCATACATTGCTACACTATTGACAATAGACATTTCACTGATGTAATCTCTGAACACAAGCAACCAAAACTCATCTTATGTCTGAACATCTATGTTGGCCTTTTTCAGCAGGATTATCAGCACTGTGTTCAATGCTACTCTCAGGAAACCCCATGCACAGTTCTTAGAAAATGTGGGAAAAACAGACCGAAACTAGCCATCAATTACTTGCACAATTGTGCTTTTCTCCTTAATGATTCAGGAGGGGGATTAGAGCAACCAGTCGGTCCTTTACCCAATTATAGATCTGGCCTCTCCTGTACACTGTGATCCTTCCTTTGGAAGGCGTCCAGCGGCTTGTGTTCACTCTCTTTGATAAAGATGAAAAAAGAAGGAAGCAGCAGGAGACAATGGGCTGTATCCTGTTATTTTAGTATCCTAATGAAAATGCCACTAAAGATCTCTTTTAATGTCAGATGAGAGGAAATGATTGGAATTTAAATAAGTGAATTATGCTCCTCATTTATAGTCCACTTCATGATTTGTGTCTCTCTCTGGTACACCTGAAGCATATGGCTCTGATTAACACTGCCTCTACATGCATTCAGTCACAGCCCCATATTCACAGCAGCAGGGGGAAATTGAATATTTTTACCTTGTTCACCTGTAGAGCTCACACTTGGTATGATAGGTGCTCATCGAGGCATTGCTTTCAGAAATTGGAATGATAATGAATAATCCCACTGGCAGTTGTGAAGCCCCATTAGTCGAAGCGAAGGCTTCTAATACAGACTGTCTTCCCGAAATCTATTTTCATTAGGAGCTTTTTGAAGTAGTCAGCCTCGAACACTGCAAACAGGTAGGACATGTCTATCTCTGTGAAGAGAGCTTGAGCACAAATGGGAGGGGAGTCTTAAAATATTCACTGTGATCTGAGGGCATTTCTTCCTTTTGTTCTTGGAGTGTGGCATACACAAGCAGATCTTTTATACTTTGAGACAATGAATGCAATGCATCTGACGGCATTCAAGTGTCAGAAGACATTTTTTTTTTTGGGAAATTGAAGAGCTTTAATTTGTGCTACAGTCGTAAGACATTTCCTTCTCCATTTTACTGAAATTAAAAACTAACTTCAACCAAAGAATTGTATGCACTGTAAAACAGTGAAACATTGTTCATTTGAAACAATTTCAAATATTACTGCAAGTTCATTGCACTTAATAGACAAAAGCTATGTGATACTAAGACTATATTTGCAGCATACTGTTTTATTTGAAAAGCAATAACTGTGCACATGCCAAGGTAGTGATATGGTTGATAAAGTTTCTAGTTTTTTAATGGTTTAAATGTTAAAATGGTTTTCTTTTGTAATATTTAGAATTTTTTTTTTTAATGAACTTATATGAAAGTATTTTTTAAGCTATTCTCAAATTAAATGACTCCTTTGGTTTTACAATGTGGTGCTTGTCACCTGTATAATAGCAAATGAGTTGTATTGATTCAGATATTTTCTTGAATCATTTATAAGGTCAAACTGTAATCTATATTTTTACTTTTTATAAAAATGTGAGTGGTGCTTGGATGTACAACTTGCCGCCATGGTACTAGTTGTTGCGGTTGATTGCCTGGGCATTGCTATGCAGATCTGATTGATTTAATGTGTTGCTATGCAGTTGCTAGGGTGTTCTGGGTTGTTGCTAGGTGGTTGATTACTGGTCCGAGGCAAATTAGCCTACCTGCAAATCTCTGTGACAATTTGCTTGTAGATGTGGCTCAATTCAAATTTGTGGGATTTTTTTTTATTGTCTACCAGGAAAATATAATGAGTCTGATCACTTAGAAAAATAATGGCACACCTCTCTGCACTAATTGGGGTTTTATTCACGCATGTACCACAAATGGTGCAGAAGTTTAATGCCTAGAGGTTTAGAATAAACAAAGTGAACACTAATTATTCTGTGAAATAGTACAAATGAAATGCCATCCCCCACATCTTGTAACCACATCATTTCCAACTAATTTTTATTTTAGCAGTTCTAATTTCTTTTGTGGGTCAGGTTGATTTCTTTTAACCAGTTAAAAAGTTATAGTAGGCTTGTGCAATGCAGGACATGGCTTTAACTTACAGAAAAGATGTCTTTAATCTTAATTTATTATAATAAGGACAGTTATACAAGATCATAGTCCTTGGCTGCCAGATCTTTATTTAAATGTCAGAATGGCTCTTTAGCATTTAATGAATGTCTGTAAACCTCATTTAGGACTATATTTACAGCATGTTCAACTCCCAAAGTCTAGTCACAGGTCATGAAGGATAGTCATATAGTGTACTAGTGAACTGGCTGTGATTTGAGTTATGTTTGTTAAATCAGTTGAATGTTGTTTATCAAACTGAGTTTCTTGATACTAAGTATGTGCAGCATACTGTTTTATTTGAAAAGCAATAACTGTGCACATGCCAAGGCAGTGATATGGTTGATAAAGTTTCTAGTTTTTTAATGGTTTAAATGTTAAAATGGTTTTCTTTTGTAATATTTAGAAAAAATTTTTTTAATGAACTTATATGAAAAGTATTTTTTAAGCTATTCTCAAATTAAATGACTCCTTTGGTTTTACAATGTGGTGCTTGTCACCTGTATAATAGCAAATGAGTTGTGTTGATTCAGATATTTTCTTGAATCATTTATAAGATCAAACTGTAATCTATATTTTTACTTTTTATAAAAATGTGAGTGGTGCTTGGATGTACAACTTGCCGCCATGGTACTAGTTGTTGCGGTTGATTGCCTGGGCATTGCTATGCAGATCTGATTGATTTAATGTGTTGCTATGCAGTTGCTAGGGTGTTCTGGGTTGTTGCTAGGTGGTTGATTACTGGTCCGAGGCAAATTAGCCTACCTGCAAATCTCTGTGACAATTTGCTTGTAGATGTGGCTCAATTCAAATTTGTGGGATTTTTTTTTATTGTCTACCAGGAAAATATAATGAGTCTGATCACTTAGAAAAATAATGGCACACCTCTCTGCACTAATTGGGGTTTTATTCACGCATGTACCACAAATGGTGCAGAAGTTTAATGCCTAGAGGTTTAGAATAAACAAAGTGAACACTAATTATTCTGTGAAATAGTACAAATGAAATGCCATCCCCCACATCTTGTAACCACATCATTTCCAACTAATTTTTATTTTAGCAGTTCTAATTTCTTTTGTGGGTCAGGTTGATTTCTTTTAACCAGTTAAAAAGTTATAGTAGGCTTGTGCAATGCAGGACATGGCTTTAACTTACAGAAAAGATGTCTTTAATCTTAATTTATTATAATAAGGACAGTTATACAAGATCATAGTCCTTGGCTGCCAGATCTTTATTTAAATGTCAGAATGGCTCTTTAGCATTTAATGAATGTCTGTAAACCTCATTTAGGACTATATTTACAGCATGTTCAACTCCCAAAGTCTAGTCACAGGTCATGAAGGATAGTCATATAGTGTACTAGTGAACTGGCTGTGATTTGAGTTATGTTTGTTAAATCAGTTGAATGTTGTTTATCAAACTGAGTTTCTTTCTGAGTCAGGGGTCTTGTGTGTTGAATTAAAATTTGATTTAGAAGTCTATATACTGATTTTTAAATGCTTTTAAACATTCTCACAAGTCATTTTACATTGAAAAACAAGATACAGCCAAAACAACTCCACATAAACAACATTAAAAAACACCAATTGAAGATAAAAGTAAAAAGCAGTCTACATGATAATACTCATAAAAAACATGTCTTAAAGAGTAGGTCAGAACGTTGTAAACACGAATAACACTGCATTTTGTTTTTCTGTTTTCCACTTGGCCTCATTGTTCATCTATAATTTATATCTTAGTTTAGATAAATCTTTCTGCAGTCATTTGTTCACATCCTGCATCCATGCTTATATACATAGAAAATAATTAGTCACTTAGCCAAAATGTCATTTTACAAAGTGAACTTGTGTTGAATTAGATTTTCAAGTACATACTGATTTTATCCTCCCATACTATACACACACTGTATGGGTGTGAGTGTGTGTGTACTGTACATATAGGACTGAATTTTATTTTATTCACCAGAATTAGCAATATGGATTATGAAAAGTGGGCATTACATATCATATGAGAATTCTGTCAGACCAGGTTTGCTAAAACAATGCATAACTATTGGCTAACATTATAACTCTGCAACAATTTTCTAGAAAAGGAAATTTCTTTTAAAGGAATAGCAAGTTACATTTTCTTTATTTGATGATATTTTACTGGAATAAACATACACCAATGAATCATTTGGTTAAAAATCAAAATGTGAACTTGATAAATGGAACATCAGAATGTGAAGTAATAATAATTTAAAAAAAAATCAAGAGTTTAGATTAAAAAACATAAACCTGAAATGAAGTAACCCCAAAATCTACTGCTGCCTGTTTTTTTATCTTACAAAGAGAAAGATTAAATTATCATTCTAACAAGCTTATCCAATGTCAGTTCTGTTATTCTGTTTAGAGCCTGTTATGATTATCAGCTGCTTTTCATTTCCTGGTACAAAGCCCAGTCATGCTTCAGGACTTTGGTAACAAGAAATCATGTTGTGAAGTCGTATACCAATTAAAAAGGAATTCAGCGGATGAATTTTTTTTCCTCCTAATTAAACTGAACTATAGTAAATTATTGGGATTTACTTTCCATCCAAGTTACGGTAGCAGCAGCTGCCATTAAGACAGATCGTATTCCTTGTAAAATTAATTTTCCTTTGTTCTCTGCTGTAAAGAATACCATAAATGACAAGCTTTGCATGATACGTGGCCTCCAAAGAATTATTGATTCTCAAAGTGCTGTTCATATTTCTTTTGGCATTGCTGAGTGAAATTACACATAATTAAGATGCTCCTAACAAACTGACACCTTCACTAATTTGTCATTTTTCCAGAAAAATTGCATAAAACCCCCCAAGGACCATACCATAATGACAATTATGCCTTTGATGGACTACAGCAGTCGGTTGGGTTGTCAGACGTATATGTAGAGTTTGTAAATGACAGCTGCTAAACACAGATAAAGATTCCTAATGTTCTTCACGGATGAATTAACCACATAGCTGGGTGGTTCTCCACAAATTACTCGCTCGCTATTTAAAAAAAAAAAAAAAAATCCCTCACT
>NW_015626394.1:720209-732997 GCF_001515625.1 Sinocyclocheilus rhinocerous
AAAAAAAAAAAAAATAAATAAAACTATTAATTATTCCTCCCATATGTTTTCATGCCGCCTGTCTCTTTCTTTTGCATTCTTTCATTTGGCTGAGCAGAAGAGACCGGTCCAGACTACATAAATCCTCTGACAATGTACCTGTCTGACTGTTTTGATTTAACTGCCACATAAAATATTACCCTGCCTGGGAGAGCTGTTGTTCACCTAAAGTGTTTTAGCCCCTCTTCACTGAAATTTCGACATTGAGTGGAGCTTTTCAGGTGTCAGTGGTTAGTGGTGAACCTCAAACTGTCTATGAAGAACTGTGCCTGTAAGTGCAGGGGAAACAAGAACAAAAGTTCCATTGAAAATATGAAGTAAAAATGTTTTTATGCTTGGTTAAATGCTTTTTCACCCAGTTGGGATTTTCACAGTGGTGTTAAACATATGCTCCTTTCAATCATTGACTCTTAACGAGCAGGTCATATGGTATTTTAAAGTGTCCTAATATTGTGTTGGAGTCCCCTACAACAGTTTTAAATGCATCTAAGGTCAGGAAACGTAATTTTCTCAGAATATACATTTAATATGAGAGTCATTTGCCAATGATTTCGAAACGATTAGTTCCAAGCAAGTTCGGAGCAAACCCCTCCCTTCCATAAGCCTACTCTGCTCTGATTGGTCAGCTGGCCAAACCTGTTGTGATTGGCACAGAGAGGAGTCCTTGAGCAAGTTGGCGAGTGCTACCATTGACAAAGCACCTTTACGAAAATATGACGACTCGTTAAGGCGATTCAGAATCGACTCTCTCTTTTGAGAGAAAATATCTTTATTTATCATGCACTTTTTTGATTAACAACTTTGCAGGTTGTTTTCATTTATAGCTACGATAGCTACGTTATAAACTGCAAAAGAGATATTTTTCAAAAACCCATATGACCTGCTCTTTAAGTATAAGTAATATTTAAATATATAAAAGCATACTTCACCCAAAAATTACATTTGTCATTATTTGCTTACCCTCATGATTTTCTAAACCTGTACGCTATTGTTTTTTTCTGAGGAACAAAAAAGAAAATTTTTTGAAGAATCATTACACAGCTTTTGCCATACAATGGCCATTTGTAATGACCATATCTGTTTTTCTCTAAAAAGAAAATGCCAAAAATATACAGTAGTCTGTTGTACTCTATATTCAGTGTCTTATCAAGTCACACGATAGCTTTTTGTGAGGAATAGACCAAGTAATTTAAGTCATTATTCTGTGAAAATCAGTTCAAAAATACTCAGTGATGCCGCATGCCATTGGTTCTCAGATGTGCTGCAACCAAACATGGAATGTATGTGTGGAATGGAATGGAGAAACATTATCAATAAATAATGACCTAATTTTCAGTCTTTTCCTCATGCAAAGCCATCTTTGGCTTTTGAAGGCTTGGAATGTAGCATCCAAGTAGTATGGGCTACATTTATGGTGCTTTAACGGTGAATAATGTGCTTTCTGGAGCTCTTCCAATGGTGTCTCCAGATGCAGAGGAATTGTCTGGTTCCTGTGGTCTTGTCCTGATGGCCGTTTAGTTGACGAGGTCTTCGCAGGGGATCTGTCTCTGGGGCTCATCTAGCTGACATGGTCTCCGCTGACATTCAGGCTATAGAGGTTGTCTCTAGGTGCTGATCCATCATCTGGTCTGGATAAGGACTGGAATCTAGGTGGCTACGGTGACCTCAGAATAAGAATGAAACAGACTAATATTAGCGTAGAAGCCATTCTTCTTACGATGTAGCAAGTACATCGGGCGTTATAGGAAGTGTTCCCGGTTCCAGTTGACCTAATTAATACAGCCTAACAATCCTTTAACGGATCTGAATTATAGAAATGTGATAGTGTATTATGTGTATGCCAGGTTAAAGAGATGGGTCTTTAATCTAGATTTAAACTGACAGAGTGTGTCTGCCTCCCGAACAACGCTAGGTAGATTGTTCCAGATATTGAGCACTAAATAGGAAAAGGATCTGCCACAGTTGTTTTTGAAATTCTAGGTATTATCAAATGGCCTGAGTTTTGAGATTGCAATGGATGTGAAGGACTATAATGCGATATGAGCTTGCTCAAGTACTGAGGAGCTAAACCATTCAGGACTTTATAATTAATTAGCGAGATTTTTTAAATGTATAAGATGTTCAATAGTGAGCCAGTTCAGATTTGACAGAACCGGGCTAATATTGGTTGTACTTCCTGGTTCTCGTGAGAACTCTATCTGCTGCATTTTGGACCAGCTGGAGTTTGTTTATTAAGCATGCAGAGCAACCACCCAATAAAGCATTACAATAATCTAACCTTGAGGTCATGAATGCATGAATTAACATTTCTGCATTTGACATTGTGAGCATAAGTTGTAATTTAGAAATATTTTTAAGATGGAAAAATGCGGTTTTACAAATGCAAGAAACATGGTTTTTAAAGAAAAGATTGCTATCAAATAGCACACCTAGGTTCCTAACTGATGACAGATAATTGACAGAGCAGCCATAAGTGTTAAGTCAGTGTTAGACAGTGTTCTAGGTAATTACATGCAGAGGTTTTTGGTCCAATAATTAACACCTGTTTTTTCAGAATTTAGCAATAGGAAATTACTAGTCATCCAGTTTTTTATATCAACTATGCATTCCGTTTTGTGAATTGGTATGTTTGTCGGGCCAACAAAGAACTATAGAGCTGAGTATCATTAGCATAACAGTTTATTTTTGACAGAAAAGAGAAATTTTAGATGGGTCTGTAATTAGCTAATTCTCTAGGATCAGGTTTTTAAATGAGAGGCTTAATTTTGGGACATATACTAATGACATAGACAAATTAATAATATTCAGAAGAGGATATATGACTTCTGGAAGCACCTCTTTTAGTAGCAGCTTAGATGGAATAGGGTCTAACATACATGTTGGTTTTGGTTATTTGACAAGATTATACAATTCTTCCTCTCCTGTAGCAGAGAATGAGTGGAATTGTTCCTCAGGGGATCTATAGTGCACTCTCTGATGCGATACTGTAGCTGACGACTGCATTGTTAGAATTTTATCTCTAATAGTATCGATCTTGGAAGTAAAGAAGTTCATAAAGTCATTACCGCTGTGCTGTTGGGAAATGTCTGCGCCTGTTTATGCTTTATTTTTCGTTAATTTAGCCACTGTACTGAATAAATGATCTAGCAGTATTTAGAGCTTTTCTATAAGTAGAAGTACTTTCCCACCATGCAATACGAAACACCTCTAGTTTTGTTTTCTTCCAGCTGCGCTCCATTTTCCAGGCTGCTCTCTTTAATCTGAATTATAGAAATGTGATAGTGTATTATGTGTATGCCAGGTTAAAGAGATGGGTCTTTAATCTAGATTTAAACTGACAGAGTGTGTCTGCCTCCCGAACAACGCTAGGTAGATTGTTCCAGATATTGAGCACTAAATAGGAAAAGGATCTGCCACAGTTGTTTTTGAAATTCTAGGTATTATCAAATGGCCTGAGTTTTGAGATTGCAATGGATGTGAAGGACTATAATGCGATATGAGCTTGCTCAAGTACTGAGGAGCTAAACCATTCAGGACTTTATAATTAATTAGCGAGATTTTTTAAATGTATAAGATGTTCAATAGTGAGCCAGTTCAGATTTGACAGAACCGGGCTAATATTGGTTGTACTTCCTGGTTCTCGTAAGAACTCTATCTGCTGCATTTTGGACCAGCTGGAGTTTGTTTATTAAGCATGCAGAGCAACCACCCAATAAAGCATTACAATAATCTAACCTTGAGGTCATGAATGCATGAATTAACATTTCTGCATTTGACATTGTGAGCATAAGTTGTAATTTAGAAATATTTTTAAGATGGAAAAATGCGGTTTTACAAATGCAAGAAACATGGTTTTTAAAGAAAAGATTGCTATCAAATAGCACACCTAGGTTCCTAACTGATGACAGATAATTGACAGAGCAGCCATAAGTGTTAAGTCAGTGTTAGACAGTGTTCTAGGTAATTACATGCAGAGGTTTTTGGTCCAATAATTAACACCTGTTTTTTCAGAATTTAGCAATAGGAAATTACTAGTCATCCAGTTTTTTATATCAACTATGCATTCCGTTTTGTGAATTGGTATGTTTGTCGGGCCAACAAAGAACTATAGAGCTGAGTATCATTAGCATAACAGTTTATTTTTGACAGAAAAGAGAAATTTTAGATGGGTCTGTAATTAGCTAATTCTCTAGGATCAGGTTTTTAAATGAGAGGCTTAATTTTGGGACATATACTAATGACAGACAAATTAATAATATTCAGAAGAGGATATATGACTTCTGGAAGCACCTCTTTTAGTAGCAGCTTAGATGGAATAGGGTCTAACATACATGTTGGTTTTGGTTATTTGACAAGATTATACAATTCTTCCTCTCCTGTAGCAGAGAATGAGTGGAATTGTTCCTCAGGGGATCTATAGTGCACTCTCTGATGCGATACTGTAGCTGACGACTGCATTGTTAGAATTTTATCTCTAATAGTATCGATCTTGGAAGTAAAGAAGTTCATAAAGTCATTACCGCTGTGCTGTTGGGAAATGTCTGCGCCTGTTTATGCTTTATTTTTCGTTAATTTAGCCACTGTACTGAATAAATGATCTAGCAGTATTTAGAGCTTTTCTATAAGTAGAAGTACTTTCCCTCCATGCAATACAAAATACCTAAAGTTTTGTTTTCTTCCCGCTCGCTCCATTTTTCAGGCTGGTGTCTTTAAGGCTTGAGTATGCTCATTATACCACGATATCGGACTGTTTTCCTCAATCTTATTAAGCGTAAAATGGAGTATACACAAGACTAGATAATGATTCAAGATATCATCACTCTGCTGCAGAATTTCAATTCCATTAACATAAATTCCATCATGTGACAGTATTAAATCTAAAGTATGATTACGACAATGAGTAGGCCCTGGCACATGTTGTCTGACCCCAATAGAGTTCAGAATGTCTATAAATGTTGATCCCAATGCATCTATTTCATTATCAACATGGATATTAAAGGGGTCATATGACATTTCTAAAAAGAACATTATTTTGTGTATTTGGTGTAGGGATATGCCGGTATCGAACTTTCATGTTGCAATTAATTGCTAATGCTTTTATCACGGTATGCGGTATTATCACGATATTCACCGAATACCGGCACAAGTCTAATTTGGTGTAATGCAATGTGTTTATGTGGTTTAAGGTAAAAAAAACCACATTATTTTCCACATACTGTACATTATTGTTGCTTCTCTATGCCCCGCCTTTCTGAAACGCGTCGATTTTTACAAAGCTCATCGTTCTGAAAAGCGCGGTGTGCTCTGATTGGCCAGCTATCTAGTGCGTTGTGATTGGCCGAATACCTCAAGCGTGTGACAGAAATGTTACGCCCCTTGCCAGGTTCAGGAAACTTTCCTCCGTAAAATGTGCTGCACACACTGGAATATTTGGATTGTACTGTTCTGGAACATTACCATTGATTAACCACTGATTTCTAGTTTTGTCCTAGAAGGCCAAACAAAGTAGTTTGGCTTTCGCAAGGAAACACACAGCGTCTCCACGACATGGCATCGGCGGCAACAATAGGCTTGTTAGAGATGCATCGGCGCTGCGCAGAACGATCGGTGTATGACATCAAAGTACCGCGAGAGCAATTTAAAAGCATAAAGAGTCGTCTGCTCTATTGGGGCTCTCGCGATGCATCTCGAACAAGCCTAATACTACAGCGAGAATAAAAGTTATGCCTTCTTTCTTTGCGTTTTCTCTGCAGCCAGCACTAACTCAAATAGAAAATCAGCAAATTCTTTAATAAAGTCTTTATGGTGGCTTGTATACAGTAGCCAGTACAAAGGGATTCATCATCATTAACACTTATTTCTCTAGATAATGGTAAATGATGCACCATTACTTCAAAGGAAGTATACTTGAAACCAGACTTCTGAGAAATACTGAAAATATTACTATCAATTGTAGCGACACCTCCTCCTTTACCTTTTTGACACCATGTTTATAACAGTAATCTTGGGCAATGTAGTTTTTTGGGAATGTAGTTTTCACAGATGATGTTAGTATAGTCTTTGAAGACTGTTGTTATTATTTTCATTGTCAAAATTAATTGAAATAAACTCTTCTATCTTCCAAGTATAGCACTTATTTCAGAGTTCTTTTGACGGGTTGAGTTGTTATTTTACCCAGAAGATTGGCAGCATTGTTTGAAAAACGAGAAATATCAGGAAATGCAATATTTTTTAGTTTGTCCAATGTCTGTCACACAATGCGGTGTCTTAGAGTAATCCTATTACAGTTTTCATTTTGAAGATTGCTCTGTGTGCGTGTGAATACAATCACTAGCAAACCACAGGAGGGGTGTGTGTGTGTGTGTGTGTGTTTGTGCATCTGTGCTTGTGGATGCATACTTGGCTTAGAGCTGCAGATCAATTCACTGTTCCTCTGCAGGGACCAGGAGGTGACAAGAAGAAAGCCAGAGAGCGAAAGACCAAAAAAAGACTGTGGGCTTCTGATTCTGAAGGAAGAAATAAAAGGAGCCAGAGCATTCTTAGAAGGTGGAGGTTCTCAAAGAGCCTTGCACTCTCAAACAGCGGCTTCTTAGAAATGAAGGGAGCAGAGAGGAGGGTCAGAAAGGGAGGCACGGCAGCCATTGCTACTGATCCATATAGAGAAGCCTGCTCACAAAGTTTATCTATCTTTCTCATAGGGTAGGAATGTTGACCCCTCATTTAAAATCTACTATCCTTTCAAAGAGCCAGCATATTTGGAAACTTTGGAAAGTTCATAGGCCACAGCCTTTAGGGCCTGATTTTTATGTCATATTACGGAGGCAAGTAGACTGTGTATGAAATGACCAGATTCTAAAATTATGGTGGTCCCCCTGCTAGAACAGCTTCTAACCCACATAAATCAGCATCATCTTTTCAGTGGAGCTGGCCAGCATTTTTGTCTTTCATCATATTTTCAGTACTCTGCACATCATCGTACTTTTATGTTTAGAATGAGTAAGTGGTTTTTAGACTTTTGGGAAAGACAGATTAAATGGTTTCCACTCTGCATGAAACATTATAATCCCCTCCATCATTTCTCATGCTCCCAGCTGATGCAAAATGCTGAATATCTAACTTTTTAAAAGTGATCTATTGGACAGTGGTTTTGCTTCAGGACCCAAATTTTACATTGGACAGCCAGTGGTGGCTCAACCAAAATAGTTTATTGTGACAGAAAATCAGCAAATTCTTTAATAAAGTCTTTATGGTGGCTTGTATACAGTAGCCAGTACAAAGGGATTCATCATCATTAACACTTATTTCTCTAGATAATGGTAAATGATGCACCATTACTTCAAAGGAAGTATACTTGAAACCAGACTTCTGAGAAATACTGAAAATATTACTATCAATTGTAGCAACACCTCCTCCTTTACCTTTTTGACACCATGTTTATAACAGTAATCTTGGGCAATGTAGTTTTTTGGGAATGTAGTTTTCACAGATGATGTTAGTATAGTCTTTGAAGACTGTTGTTATTATTTTCATTGTCAAAATTAATTGAAATAAACTCTTCTATCTTCCAAGTATAGCACTTATTTCAGAGTTCTTTTGACGGGTTGAGTTGTTATTTTACCCAGAAGATTGGCAGCATTGTTTGAAAAACGAGAAATATCAGGAAATGCAATATTTTTTAGTTTGTCCAATGTCTGTCACACAATGCGGTGTCTTAGAGTAATCCTATTACAGTTTTCATTTTGAAGATTGCTCTGTGTGCGTGTGAATACAATCACTAGCAAACCACAGGAGGGGTGTGTGTGTGTGTGTGTGTGTTTGTGCATCTGTGCTTGTGGATGCATACTTGGCTTAGAGCTGCAGATCAATTCACTGTTCCTCTGCAGGGACCAGGAGGTGACAAGAAGAAAGCCAGAGAGCGAAAGACCAAAAAAAGACTGTGGGCTTCTGATTCTGAAGGAAGAAATAAAAGGAGCCAGAGCATTCTTAGAAGGTGGAGGTTCTCAAAGAGCCTTGCGCTCTCAAACAGCGGCTTCTTAGAAATGAAGGGAGCAGAGAGGAGGGTCAGAAAGGGAGGCACGGCAGCCATTGCTACTGATCCATATAGAGAAGCCTGCTCACAAAGTTTATCTATCTTTCTCATAGGGTAGGAATGTTGACCCCTCATTTAAAATCTACTATCCTTTCAAAGAGCCAGCATATTTGGAAACTTTGGAAAGTTCATAGGCCACAGCCTTTAGGGCCTGATTTTTATGTCATATTACGGAGGCAAGTAGACTGTGTATGAAATGACCAGATTCTAAAATTATGGTGGTCCCCCTGCTAGAACAGCTTCTAACCCACATAAATCAGCATCATCTTTTCAGTGGAGCTGGCCAGCATTTTTGTCTTTCATCATATTTTCAGTACTCTGCACATCATCGTACTTTTATGTTTAGAATGAGTAAGTGGTTTTTAGACTTTTGGGAAAGACAGATTAAATGGTTTCCACTCTGCATGAAACATTATAATCCCCTCCATCATTTCTCATGCTCCCAGCTGATGCAAAATGCTGAATATCTAACTTTTTAAAAGTGATCTATTGGACAGTGGTTTTGCTTCAGGACCCAAATTTTACATTGGACAGCCAGTGGTGGCTCAACCAAAATAGTTTATTGTGACTTTTTTAAATTGAAAAATGATTATACAAAAAATGTTTTAAATTAAACATTTTATTCAAATTATTTTACATATACACTACTGTTCGAAAGTTTGGTTGTGAGATTTTTTAAAAATGTTTTTGAAAGAAGTCTCTTATACTCACCTAGACTTTGCTTATTTGATCAAAAATACAGTACAAACAGTAATATTGTAAAATATTATAATGATTTAAATAACACTTTTCTATTTGTGTGTATATATATATATATATAATAAATTATAATTTTAAAAAGTAATTTATTCCTGTGATGCAGTATAACATGATCCTTCAGAAATCATTCTAAAATGCTGATTTGGTGCTCAAATATAATTTCTTTTTATCAATGTTGAAAACAGTTATGCCACTTAATATTTTTGTGGAAACCGGATTCTTTGATGAATAGAAAGTTCAACATTTATTTGGAATAGAAATCATTATAAATGTCTGTACTGACACTTTTGATTTGTATTAATTTTCTTTAATCTCTATTTTTTAATTTCTTAAAAAAATGACTGATGTCAAATCTTTGAATTGTATTTATGTATTATTTAATATGTAATATGTATTTTTTTAATATAAAAGATGAGTCTGTTTAATTTGCTTTGTGTACAAACTAAATGTGTATACTGATGTCAAATCTTTGAATTGTATTTATGTATTATTTAATATGTAATATGTATTTTTTTAAATATAAAAGATGAGTCTGTTTAATTTGCTTTGTGTACAAACTAAATGTGTACAATTAGTTTTTTATTTTTTTTTATTTGCTTGTAGCATTTTTTTTCCCCCAGATGGCCCATTTTTAGGTCATGATCCATTGCGAACCACTGATTTATTGCGTATGGTGAAATGTTGTAGACCTTCCTTTTGTGGCAGACTATACTAAAACCCATTTTTATTAACATCACTTTATCGTCATTCAGAACTTGCAAGTGACTTCCATAATAGATTTTTACTTTTACCATTCACCAACAAATGAAAGGTTCACTTTGGTGGCACCGCCTTCTCCTCTACCATCTGGAGGGAAATTTTATTAAAGCTGATGGTGATGACTAATGGAAGCTCTTAGACTAAATGAAATAAGCAGGCTTGAGAGGCTGAGGTTTGGAGCCTCTGCCCGCCTACAGCTGCATGCTCATTCCTGATCAATGTAGCCTGACAAAGAGCCTAGCAAAGACAAGCGGCCATGCTTTATCGTAATGTCATCTACTTGCTCCTCACTTTGCCATGTTGTATCAAGATATTTTAGATCAATTTGCTCAGTTTATAGCACATGGTGCTAACAATACATTTGTGGATTCGATTCCCTGTGAATACTGATATAATTTGAATGCACTTGTAAATTAATAATGTACAAAAACCTGCACACAAAATGCAAAATGCTTTTGATGCATTGCTATGAAAAATATTAGAATGTATCTTCTGTTAGTGTTTCACTTGGACTTTAAGGAGGTTTGTTTTCCTACTGTCTCAGTAGTAATGGTATTAGAAGTATCAACAAGCAGCTGTGATAGAGACAGGAACGAGTCTTGTGTGACTATTTGTAGTTTTGCCCATTAGCTCCCCGTTAGCTAATTACTGAGCCATGTTTCGATCATTCTTTTCCCGCAGTGAGATCCTGAACTCAATTTCTTGCTGTTTTGTTTGCCATGCATCCAATCTAAATATTTGAACCTCTCCTAGAGAGTCATTGTTTTTATTCTGAGCAACCTCGTCATACTAAAAACATCCTGTCCAGCAGCAATGAAGATCCACCCAGGCTTTCATAGCGGTTTATCACAGAACTGCAAAGCGTATATGTGTGATTATAGAAATTGGGGTAACCTTGCACCATTTAATTTATCACAATTTTTCATCTGCACCAGTGATCCATTACCTCCTCTATCTCTCTATGGTAAGTGACCATTTATAATTGAATTAACTGGTTCTTCTCACTTCCACCCCGTTTTCATATACTAAAGAATAATTCAAGCTAATCTAACATCAAGTCATTTACAGTTTTAACATTTTGTTTCACTGCACTTAATGATCAGTCTGCTTTGAAAAAAAATCAGGTGTTCATTTTCAGTCTTTTAATCTGTGCCTTTCACTAAGGTCCCATTTATACTTGATATTAGCACTGATCTCTAGCTTCCTGATCCAAGTGGACAGCACTATGTAACGAATGTAAACAAGATTCAACGATCAGGTGTATACAAAAGCCCTAACCACTTGGATTAGTGGTTGTCATCCAAGAGACCCCAGCAAACTTTCAATGGGACTACAGGATGAGGCGATGCATTACCATTTATTTTTTCAGTTTTGTTGTCTCATGATATTAATGACATTAACATTAAAATAATGTAATTTGTATTCTGCTCATAATTTCTCTGGTATACTGTGGTATATTTAAACACCATCTGGCAAATACTGTTGGATTAGTGGTTGTCATCCAAGAGACCCCAGCAAACTTTCAATGGGACTACAGGATGTCTTAAAAATTATTCAAATTAATTAATTATTATTAATAATATTAATATCATCATTAATAAATTCAAATAAAAATGCATACAATCAATAAATCATTTCTTTATTTTTTTACCCCTCAATAACTATTGTATACTTGATATTAGCACTGATCTCTAGCTTCCTGATCCAAGTGGACAGCACTATGTATAATTTCTCTGGTATACTGTGGTATATTTTAACACCATCTGGCAAATACTGTTGGATTAGTGGTTGTCATCCAAGAGACCCCAGCAAACTTTCAATGGGACTACAGGATGTCTTAAAAATTATTCAAATTAATTAATTATTATTAATAATATTAATATCATCATTAATAAATTCAAATAAAAATGCATACAATCAATAAATCATTTCTTTATTTTTTTACCCCTCAATAACTATTGTTTCTGTTTGTTTGACAGTTTGTTTATTAAAAAAATATTAAGAACAAGCAGCTTTGTCATAATTATAGCAGAAATGCTGGAGGAAATATATTTAAAAATTGTGTTGGATAGGGACCTTTAGTTGAAAAGGATTGAGAATCCCTGTAGGTGTCCCATAATATATATATATATATATATGTATAACAATTCTCGTTGGTGATCCGGACCATGCCGATATGGTTTCATTTTTCATTGTTGGGCTGATAACGGAGCCATTTGGAATGCGACACAAACATGCCAGTCGTTGTAATGCAAGAGTTAAGATATGGTACGAGATGTAAATACACTCTTAAAAATAAAGGTGCTTCACGATGCTAGAAGAACCTTTTTGTCTAAATGGTTCCATAAAGAACCTTTAACATCTGAAGAACCTTTCTATTTCACAAAAGGTTCTTTGTGGTGAAAGAAGGTTCTTCTGATTATAAAAAGGTAAGAAAGAGATGGTTCTTTAAAGAAACTTTGACTGAATGGTTCTTTGTGGAACCAAAAATGGTTCTTCTATGGCATTGCTGCGAAGAACCTTTTAAGCACCTTTATTTTTAAGAGTGTAGTGACCGTGTTATTAAGGATGAAATATTTCTTTTAATTTTACTATTAACTTGTGATAACCTCACTCAAATAGCTCACTTGGCCAGCTACAGAGAAACTGGTGGCTAGGAAACAGACAAATGACCAATCCTGAGCAGCGACGTCACTACAGGCATTCTACAGCACGGTTCAGCATGTTTGGCTAAGAATTCCAGACCGAGAACGGCTTGTAATCAGACCATGCCTAAACAAGTTCAAGTGGAAATATAATTGGGGCTGCTCCTTAACATTCTTAGAACCATTTGGTCCAAAAGTAAGAAAGAGCCTTTAGATTAAACCGCTCCATTCATATGGATTTATTTTATGATTTCTATAAGAACATTTTGAAGTGTCAGAGTTTTAACAGACTAGGAATAGAAATCGTAATTTTTTTATTATTATTAAAGGGGTCATGACGTTGCTAAAAAGAACATTATTTTGTGTATTTGGTGTAAGGCAATGTGTTTATGTGGTTTAAGGTTAAAAAAACACATTATTTTCCATATAATGTACATTATAGTTTCTCCTCTATGCCCCGCCTTTCTGAAACGCGTCGATTTTTACAAAGCTCATCG
>NW_015626394.1:733494-740130 GCF_001515625.1 Sinocyclocheilus rhinocerous
GTGGGGGCGTGTTAGAATGAGCCGTTTTAGGTAGGCGTGGTTGACTCTTAACTTTTATAAAGAATATCTCTTTGGATTTGAGACTTTAGTCTTTGCAACTTTACAGATCTTCTTTATGCACCAAGATCTTGTAACACTCCAAAGAGAAAGGAAAAATTGAAATCGCATCATATGACCCCTTTAAATATATCTTCATTCGTGTCATGAAGATGAACACAAGCTTAATGGGTTTGGAATGACATGAGGGAGATTAAATGGCAGAATTTTCATTTTTGGTTGAACTAGGTATATAACCAACACTAATGTTGATATAAGAATCTCAGTAATTTACTAGCAAATACAAAGGAAATTTTTCCACAGTCATGTGTTCTTTAAGGTGTAACTATGAGAACTTATAAAGCAGGTTAGTTGTAGAAATATCTGTGCTAATCACAAAGTAAAACAAGTAGGCCTCAGATGGGTGTGCAGTGCTGTCAAATCTAGGTTCTAGAAATAAAAAAAGAAAAACTAAGTTTAAGACATTCAAAAGTTACAGTACAAATATGTTTGTCAAAGTGTTAATAAAGAAGTCATTGACACTGTTTATTTTAAAATTTTGAAAACAATTTAGGTAGCAACATACATTCTTTAGGGGTTGTAGGGTGTAAAGTGTCCTCTTAAATCTGCCAAAAAAAAAAAATACAATGGTTACAGGTATACTGCATCTGCAAGAAATTATTTTAAATTGTAAATAAAGTGCAGCACAGTGATTACTGAGTCAAAAACTGCTCTACTGCTGGGTATGACAGCTTAAGATGAAATACTTCACCTCCAGTGTGCTGAGGCCTGTGTTGATGAGACTGGTGTTCAGAGAAGGCAGTTGCCACAAGCACTTTTCCTAAATATGACAAAGAATTCTTCGGTAAAAGAGAGTTCCACTAGTGTTGTGGCTTGTAGATTATAGACACATTCATTACTTGATATTTGCATGCTTTGCAAGGATTACAAAAAGAACGCATTTCTATATTTGAGGCATTAGTCATAAAGCCAATTCAAAAGCAGCATTTCCTCTGTATTACTGTAGAAAGTGTTCCAAAACAGCAAAGAAAAAACAATTACTGCAAGACACAGAGCTCATTTAGTTTAAACTTCAAAGGTGTAATATTGAAATGACTATGATTGTGACGTATTAAAATATATATTGACAATAAAACTGCAAATTGAAAAAAAACTTTAACCCAAAAAGTGACTTAAGCATCACAGTGTTATAAAATTATAGAGGGAACACTGCAAAAGATTACAGTAAACAATTAATTTTTATCAGTGGCACCTAAAGACCTGCTGAGAGCTCATCTTGGCAACTTTTGGCATGCTCTTGAATTGTACCTTAGAACTTTCATATTGTACATTTTTAACTTAAAACCAATATGCGTTTGTTGCATCAATTTTGGGCAAAATAAAAAAACTAGCTACAAAGTTTTAAATTTGAGACTGTAAAAAAAAAAAGCCTCTAACTCGCCAAAATATGCCACAAGTTTTAACAGCAGAATAGCTAAGATCTTTGGTGCCTGCTAGCTAACACTGTGTCGACACCGGATGCGATTGTTGTCATGTCACGCTGTCCACACTGGACGCGACAAAGCGAGCATTGCAAACCACATCTAGTGTGAATAGAATCACTGATTATAATGGGTTCTATTGTCTTTTGTCCACTCAAGTCCGGTGTAGACAGAGTAAGTCAGTTAAAATTTGCATCAGACAGAAAGTTACATTCACACAAAATTATTATTTTGATAACTTACCTTATTATTCTTGTATAGACATAATCAGTCTTTGTCCAGTGGTAAAAATGCAAGCAGTCTCTCTGCTTCTATTCCCAGCTTCAGCAAATTCAGCAAAAAATTTACCTAAGCGAAACGACATCAGCATGCACAAATTCAAAACATTGCTTGTTGCGCATGCTCTAACCTTCTTTGTCTTCTTTTATTGTTGTATTTTTGCACATTTACAACATATTAGTGCACTGCTGCTTCTCACTAGTGTATTATGTCATTTGTTCCTTTGTGGCTACTTGATTATTTTAAGTAAGCGTCACTCAAAGCAGTATGTTGTTGTATCTGCCTTAAAAATTGTGTAACTTATTAAAACCTAGTAAGTATAACAACTAATTAAAGATAACTAATGATATCTAAGTAAGGTAAACTATTGGATTTTCTAGGTTCTATAAAAAAAGAAAAACTAAGTTTAAGACATTCAAAAGTTACAGTACAAATATGTTTGTCAAAGTGTTAATAAAGAAGTCATTGACACTGTTTATTTTAAAATTTTGAAAACAATTTAGGTAGCAACATACATTCTTTAGGGGTTGTAGGGTGTAAAGTGTCCTCTTAAATCTGCCAAAAAAAAAAAATACAATGGTTACAGGTATACTGCATCTGCAAGAAATTATTTTAAATTGTAAATAAAGTGCAGCACAGTGATTACTGAGTCAAAAACTGCTCTACTGCTGGGTATGACAGCTTAAGATGAAATACTTCACCTCCAGTGTGCTGAGGCCTGTGTTGATGAGACTGGTGTTCAGAGAAGGCAGTTGCCACAAGCACTTTTCCTAAATATGACAAAGAATTCTTCGGTAAAAGAGAGTTCCACTAGTGTTGTGGCTTGTAGATTATAGACACATTCATTACTTGATATTTGCATGCTTTGCAAGGATTACAAAAAGAACGCATTTCTATATTTGAGGCATTAGTCATAAAGCCAATTCAAAAGCAGCATTTCCTCTGTATTACTGTAGAAAGTGTTCCAAAACAGCAAAGAAAAAACAATTACTGCAAGACACAGAGCTCATTTAGTTTAAACTTCAAAGGTGTAATATTGAAATGACTATGATTGTGACGTATTAAAATATATATTGACAATAAAACTGCAAATTGAAAAAAAACTTTAACCCAAAAAGTGACTTAAGCATCACAGTGTTATAAAATTATAGAGGGAACACTGCAAAAGATTACAGTAAACAATTAATTTTTATCAGTGGCACCTAAAGACCTGCTGAGAGCTCATCTTGGCAACTTTTGGCATGCTCTTGAATTGTACCTTAGAACTTTCATATTGTACATTTTTAACTTAAAACCAATATGCGTTTGTTGCATCAATTTTGGGCAAAATAAAAAAACTAGCTACAAAGTTTTAAATTTGAGACTGTAAAAAAAAAAAGCCTCTAACTCGCCAAAATATGCCACAAGTTTTAACAGCAGAATAGCTAAGATCTTTGGTGCCTGCTAGCTAACACTGTGTCGACACCGGATGCGATTGTTGTCATGTCACGCTGTCCACACTGGACGCGACAAAGCGAGCATTGCAAACCACATCTAGTGTGAATAGAATCACTGATTATAATGGGTTCTATTGTCTTTTGTCCACTCAAGTCCGGTGTAGACAGAGTAAGTCAGTTAAAATTTGCATCAGACAGAAAGTTACATTCACACAAAATTATTATTTTGATAACTTACCTTATTATTCTTGTATAGACATAATCAGTCTTTGTCCAGTGGTAAAAATGCAAGCAGTCTCTCTGCTTCTATTCCCAGCTTCAGCAAATTCAGCAAAAAATTTACCTAAGCGAAACGACATCAGCATGCACAAATTCAAAACATTGCTTGTTGCGCATGCTCTAACCTTCTTTGTCTTCTTTTATTGTTGTATTTTTGCACATTTACAACATATTAGTGCACTGCTGCTTCTCACTAGTGTATTATGTCATTTGTTCCTTTGTGGCTACTTGATTATTTTAAGTAAGCGTCACTCAAAGCAGTATGTTGTTGTATCTGCCTTAAAAATTGTGTAACTTATTAAAACCTAGTAAGTATAACAACTAATTAAAGATAACTAATGATATCTAAGTAAGGTAAACTATTGGATTTTACAGTGATCCTGAGAAAATAACATTTGTTATGTCAAGAAAATTAAGTCTAGGTCTCAAGAAGAAAAGGTTTGATATCTTGACAATTGAGAAAACAACAACAACAAATCATGATCACAACAAAACAAGGAAATAATACATGGTCCCTTGGGGCTTACATACGTATGGCAACATTATTAAAAAAAAAAAAGGTTAACATTACATTTATTGTGTAAACACTATTGTTTCCTGATGCATCTCAGACAAAGTCACGTAACATGACACCATTGTTCCAAAACTTTAACTGCTAGGTACAGCTTTAAGGAATATTCCAGGTAAAATATAAGTTAAGGTTAACAGAAAAATAAAAGTTTTGACTTGTAAAATCAATTTACACATCAACATATTTCTAGAATTAGATTTTAGTCAATAGATGAATGTGATTGTATGTTCATGATTTTCTTCAGGTTTTCCATTCAAACTCTAAGGAAAACTTCTGGCAATAAAAGCCCATCCAGCCACTAGAGCCAGAGGCGAGATGCCCATTCGCACACATAGAGACGCAAGTACTGCCATATAATGTCTTAGATACGTGCACAGAATATGTAAGTGCCTATATTGTTGAGATTGTCAATCTTCACCTGTGATAAAACCTCACTGCAAGATTGAAACGCCAGACTAAGACACATCCATTAGATCCAGGCTGAAGCATCATTTCATACTGCTTCATCATATCTATTAGCCTATAGGTCTCTCTCTGGAGATGACCTGCATGGAGGGCTTTTTGAGGATTTATTTATTGGTGCCTCAAGCTATTTATCCCAAAAACTTCAGTGGTGCGACTTCCAGATTCTTGGGAGGATTGATTACAAGAGCACTGTGGTGGCTTTGGTCCACATTGCAAGATATTTCTTAGTATTGTTTGTTTGCTTCCACCGTTTTATTGATAGTGAAAGGTGTTTTATGTGCGTGTGTGTGTTTGTTTGTGTTGGAGTGATTTAGACGGGGTTCCTGATTGAATCCAGTCTGCCCCTTTGCGTTCTGGTGACCCCAGGCTGACAGAAGGGGTTCTAATTCCCCCGTGGACGTGAATGCCCCGGTCCACCTCCAGCTGATGGGATCAGGACTGCGGTGGTGTCTTATTAATAACACCACCTTCAGGGTGGCACCAAATCCGTTATTGCTTCTCACCTTCAGCGCCCTCAGATAATTAGCTATAAACAATCAGATAAGTTACGAGGCACGTGTGCATGTTACTCGAAGCAGAACATTGACGGAAACAAGGAAGCAATTGCATCCAGCAAAGGAGTTCATGATTGTTTTTTGAAATAGTCATTTAGACAGAATGAGTCTTCTTGCATTTAAATTAAGATCCAGGCTGGTTTACACCGTATTGGTGCTAAACTTTAATGCGACCAGCATAATTTTTTTTGGTGAAGGCGGTTGACTAAGCACGGCTTGCTGGTTAAGCTAGATAACGATCTTGGAGGGGACACAAGGGTATGGTTGCATCAGTCTTTCTGGGATTTGGATGTAAATTTAGCACTTAGAGACTTTGAGTGTGTAGCTAACTGTTATTTAGTTGTTTCTTTTGTTCTTAAAGGTATAGTCCTTCCAGAAATTGTATCATTTATTCACCCTCATGTTTTTTCAAAACCTGTGCGCATTTGTTTCTTCTGTGGAATGCAAAATAAGTTATTTTGAAGAATTTTGGTTATTAAATGGCTTTGATTTCCTTTTACTTAAATTGTATGAACAAAAAATAAATTGAAAGTCAATGGGAACCAAAACTGTTTGGTTATTAGCATTCTTCAAAATATCTTCTGTTGTGGGTTTGGAATGACATGAATAAATGATGACAGAATTTTCATTTTTGGGTGAAATGCAAAGCTTAGTTAATAGATTGTAAGCTCTTCTTAAAATAGTCAAATAATATGACCTTTATCATAATAATTTGAAAATAGAGTTGATTAATATGACCTTAATTTAATCCAATAAGTAGCCTCCAACATTGCAAACAGCAGTTAATTTGTATCTTGGGGTTGATTTCTTTTGCCTTACGTAACTGTCAATGGTAATAAATATTTCCATTGAATTACAATACATAAATATTCATAAAATAACATGATTAGTATGTTTAATTATGCAAACTAATACAACATCCTATAAAAATTGGCATTTTATTTTATATTTTAATTACAAATTTAATTAATTTCTTTGTTGAAACCTGACCATTGTTGTGGGTAGTAAGACGAGATGATTCCCAATTTACTCCTAAATATGCCATAAATATTTAGATTATACATGGATTTATGTGCCAACAGAGTTTAACGTTAAGATATTTAGTAGCATGTAAATTGTAACTTAGTTCCCATTTATGTCACAACTAGTCTATGATTTTGAGCAATGCTGTTGTTGTTGTATCTTTGTTGTGTTCTTGTAAAGTCTGTTAATTGTGTCCTGGTGTGTGACTGTACTCTAGTGCAGTCCCAACCTTTCTTTAGTCGCGGCACCCTTTGGAAATTTTAACAAATTTGTGGCACCCTATTTGAATTTCTAACTTCGATATGATACTTTGAAAAGTATAGAGATTCGGTACAGCAGGGAAGAACTGCAGAATATACTGTCATACAGATATATTTAATTTTTAATATTATAAAAAAAAATTGTCCATCATTGGTGGCAATCAGTAGGCTAATTTCTAATGAAAAGACCAATTTATATGACAGATTTTAATGTAGGCTTTTATTCATATG
>NW_015626394.1:740275-744254 GCF_001515625.1 Sinocyclocheilus rhinocerous
TCACACCACGTGAAAGTGAATCCTGAGCGGTGAACTAATTTTCGGCAGCCAGAATTTCAGTGCATCTCTAATTATTGGCGACATCAGAAATGGATATTATATAATAGCTGCTTTTTTGAACATTTTAGCAATTTAAAAATATTAAAAAAAATTTTTTTTTACACTGCACCCCTGCTCTCGACAGACGGCACCCTGTTTGGGAAACACTGCTCTAGTGGATAATGCATCAATGCCCAGTTGGCTAGATCTCTTTCAAAGTCACTGGCAATCAATTTAATTATCAGTTAAATTGTCCAGGGTCGCTGTCAGTGTTTGTTTAGTTTCTGATGAGTTAAATATGTTGTTATTGCGATAGCAGTTAAATCGAGTAAATTTTCAACACTAATAGAAATGGGTTCAGTTTCTGCAGAATGCCACTTTACACTAACAGGTTCATGTGGTAATGGGTCTTGCTACTTTAAATGAACTTTAAACAAGTTACAACAACCAAAGGCATGAAAGGGTCCGAGAGATTGTGTGAAATTTATGGCACTTTCAACAGAGCGGCAGCATAGGTTAAACATTCTTCTTTAATCAGGGTTTATAACAGACCACTAAAAGCTTTTGTCTCTTTATCTTTTAGCTCTGTTTTGTCCTCTAAGCTGTGAGATGGTCTCATCTCACTCTCTGTGCCGCAGCCACCAGTTTCTGACCTCTTGACCAGAGTCACTTTGCTAAGGAGTTGCACTTTATTAATAGATACACCGGTGTGGAGTAGAAGATGGCACTTTTGTGCAAGCACATCAGAAGCCCCAACACTGGCTTTTATGCTGACGCACATCCCTGTCCATCATTTCATTGTCCCTGGAAAAAGCTGCAGCTGTTTCTCTGCCTCCTGAACTCTGTCTCTAGAGGTCATCACTACTGCATTATTATCATTTTGTGATTTACAACACCTTTTCATTATCCAATACTGTGGCTCACTTCATGCTCTTAAAGGGACAGTTCACCCAAAAACGTAAATATGGTCATCATTTTCTCACCCCTATGTCATATCTAACCTGACTGACTTTCTTCCGTAAAACACAAAAGGAGAGATTTTGAAGAATGTTCAATGTAGATTATGTTGAAATATAATGCATGATTAGTTCAGACCACTTTTAGTCATTCACTTCAATAATTTTTATTATATTGCTCAGGATATGTTTAAAAAATTCACCTTTTGTAGAAAATAAGTGTGAGTAAATGACTTTTAATTGAATTTTGAGTACATTTTAATTTTTGAGTTAACTGTTCCTTTAAAAACAGGTGGAAATTACAGCAGTATCCTTTTAGATTCCTGCAGGCATTTAATGCATTATGTAAATTATTTTTTGAAAGACTTCCAGCACACTCAGGGGAATACAGTCACATAATTTTACGGCTAATTTCTGTGGTGGAACGGAAAAGCCGCCCCCTCATCCCACCCAGCGAGTTATTGTCTCAGTGTACGTATAAAAAGGAACTATGTTTCCTTGCATCACTGATTCTGTCCTTTTTCCCTCATTATTTTATTTCTTTTATTATAGTTTTAGAAATCCTAGCTGTTGGAGCTGTGGCCGGGTGGTTAGCGCATGAGCTGGCTCATGCTGTTTCCTGATCACATTCCCCAAAATCTTGTCGTCTGTCCAAAGGGAGTCCAAAAGGCCAAAAAACGAAATATTATCTACTCCCTATCTCACAAACATGGTTCGTCCAGCTCTAATAGCCTAACAGTGCCAGCATGACATTGAGACAACATCCCAGTCAATTTTTACAGAAAAAAAAGAGTTTTCTTTAGCAGTGTTTTTGTCAGGTTTTCCATTTGAATTAAACACCCTTAAAACTCTCTTATGTAAAACCGCATGTATTTGTAAGACTTGTTTCAGAGACCATGCATTATACACAATCATTTATGTATCCTCTTTTTTTTTATTGCTTTTTACATTTGTTTCCAATTTTTAAAATCATTTTGATCAGTTTTATTCTCTATTGTTATTTCTTATGTGTCTATTATTATTATTTTAATTCCTTTTTATGTAAATCCCTTTGAATTACCTTTGTGTATGAATTGTGCTATATAAATAAGCTTGCCTTGCTTCACCAAGGCTACATTTATTTGATTAAATCAAATGTACAGTAAATGTACAGTAATATTGTAAAATAATTTTACAATTGTACTGCAAAAACTGTTTTCAACATTGATAATACATTTATTCAGCACCAAATCAGTATATTAGAATGATTTATGAAGGACCATTTGACAAGACTTGGAGCAATGGCTGCTGAAAATTCAGCTTTTCCATCATAGGAATATATTAATTTTCAAAATATATTAAAATAGAAACAATTATTTTAAATTGTAACAGTATTGCCCAATATTACTTTTTATTGTAGTTTTGATAGAATAAATACATAGCGTAATAGTGTAAGAGACTTCTTTCAAAAACTTTTGGCCAGCAGTGTATCTTGATTTTTTTTCAATTCTAACTGTTTAAATCTAAAGTTAGTGGGTTTATGTTTAAGAAAAAAACAATGCATGTTGTTACTGAAAAACAAGGCAAAAATATTTATTAAAAAAATATTCTTTTTGCATTGTTGCTCATGTATATGCCAGATGTGAGTTGATTTCTGGAGAGGAGGTGACTTGACATCTCACCTATCACCTTGCTCAAGCTTTGAAATCATTGGTTCAGTTCCAGACCTCTTTCAGCGTATTGAATACTGAACCAATGAATCACCATCTAACATAACATACCTTGAACTACAAAGAGTTGACGTGAGCTCTGTATGCAATCTGATCGTGTCAGTGAGCACAGAGAATTGAGATGATGTGAAACCCCAGGCTATCTGTGATAGACACATACAGTATTACAGGCTGGTGGGCAATTGGAGAAAGGTGCGTTACTGGATACGGCTGGACGTGGCTAGACTGTGAGGACATGATATAGGCTGACAAAAGTTCAGATTGGAGGATGGCCCTTTTGCCGCCTTCTCAGATTGGATTTGACCACCCACACGGATCTCCAGCGTGGGTAGCCACTAGCCAGAGCGAAAGAAACCAGGATTGATTGTATGAGGGGGTATGTAAAGGTTCTACACCTGGTTTTATGTATTTTATTTGTGCACGCATGTTCAGTTATTCTGAAAGCTCTGTTAGTAAAGCAGTTTTTTTATTATAAATATTTAAACTACTTCATTAAAGGAATAGTTGACTGAACATAATTTACTAATGCTCATGTTCCAAACCTTCTGTCATTTTAAAGCTGTATGATTTATACATATATGTAATTTTTCATGTTTTTTTTTTTTGAGTTAATTTGAATTTTTGTCCTTGCCAACCATGGCTAGCAACGTGCACTACACTCTAAAAAAACACTGGGTTAAATATAACCCACAAGGGCTGGGTAAATATAGGACAGAACCCATCTTGGGTTAAATTTACCCAGCAAATTGGGTTGTTTATTTAACCCAGCATAATGTGTTGATTTAACCCAGCTAATGGGTTTATTCATTTTTACTATATTACTAGCTTATTTTTTTTTACTTCATACATTAAATAATGTTTACAGATTAACTTAAATCCTCTAAACCTTTCTAAAATACTCCACACAACCACTGGTTTGCATGATAACTTCCTTTATTTTCCTTTATCATTTACAGCATTGTTTAAATCGTTTTTAATAGGCTATATATATTGCCTATATTTAAACTCATTTAACAAACTTTAGAAGAAAAATTCAACATTAAACAGAAGTAATTCACGTGTAATCGACCAGTCTCTGTTATTCTTTTTCCACCGTAACGGCGCTGGTTCTCATGCCCGAGCTGGAGTCATGTTTGGCGGGGAACTGCTAACGGACCGCCGCCCAGCGTTTCACTCTAGCCGAAACATGCTGTGACTCCATAACCTGCCAATAAACAAACAATAAACAGCTCTGAGGACATGTTTTAACATCCAAACAAAGTATTATATTCTGTA
>NW_015626394.1:744273-749816 GCF_001515625.1 Sinocyclocheilus rhinocerous
TTTCTAAAATACTCCACACAACCACTGGTTTGCATGATAACTTCCTTTATTTTCCTTTATCATTTACAGCATTGTTTAAATAGTTTTTAATAGGCTATATATATTGCCTATATTTAAACTCATTTAACAAACATTAGAAGAAAAATTCAACATTAAACAGACGTAATTCATGTGTAATCGACCAGTCTCTGTTATTCTTTTTCCACCGTAACGGCGCTGGTTCTCGTGCCCGAGCTGGAGTCATGTTCGGCGGACCGCCGCCCAGCTTTTCACTCTAGCCGAAACATGCTGTGACTCCATAACCTGCCAATAAACAAACAATAAACAGCTCTGAGGACATGTTTTAACATCCAAAGTATTATATTCTGTATGTTTATGAATAAAATCATTTATTTTATGCAAAGCATCAGGCTTTTCCATCACGCGAAAAGACCGCGACACTCCTTAAAGTTGATTCACACCGCGCACCTGTATGTTGCTCTGCATAAAATTTAACAATATACAGCACAGTAACGATTTTATAGATAAAGTAAAATGTACACAAACCTGTATTTTACCGAAGAATGCATCAATTCGATGGCGCTTAGAACTGCTCTCTCGTGAAGAGAAGACGCAAAATCCCCGCGATAACTCAACCGCTGGGTTACGAATGACACAGGATCTGAGTAACACAAAAACTACCCAAACATTGGGTTGTTATGTCTGACCCAGGAGCTGCAAAACAACCCAAACACTGGGTTGTTACATTTGACCCAGGAGCTGGGTAACACAAAAACTACCCAAACACTGAAAAAAATAACCCCAAAAAATTACCCAAAAGGCTCAACCCAGCATTTGGGTCAAAAAAAATAACCAACGATTTTTTTAGAGTGTAGCGAAGGCATTTTGCTTATTTTTATTTCTGTTGTGTTTTGGTGAGTAGCTCCGCCCACAGTAAACTCTCATTGGTCCAAAATCACGATATCAAAGATGTTAATATATAATGCATAATGTGTCGTGTCATGTTTTTCAATCTGAAACTTGTTGTGTAGCACCTGGTTACAAAACAAAATCCTTCTGAACTTTAGACTATAGCATATCAACCAATAAACACTATTTTGGAGGCTTATTTGGTGAAAAATGGTCCTAATATGCTTCCCCTCTGAAAGTAAAGATTACTTTTAGTCTGTAGCTGAGTGTGATTATATGAGTGAACTTCCCGCTGTGGAGTGGCTACTTTTGTAAATTGAGGTGAATGCTGTGCGTTAGATTGGGTTCTGTGATCTTCTGGCCTGCGTTCCATCTGAAAACTAAAGAGATTGTCACCACAGACTGTGCTAAATTACATTCGTAACCTAATGCACGTCAAATGCTGAAGACCTCCTATGAACAGGCTTGATTACAACCTTAAGAGGCGATCGGTACCCCGTAATTGCTGATCTTAATGTAAGGTACTTCTTTTCTTAATCAACATCTCTCCATGAGCCCTCCGTCAAGCAGAAAACTAACAAAACCTGCCGAATCACAGTTTATTGTGTCTTTCTTTACTCTGGTCTGTCACAAACCAATACAATAACTTGATAAACAGCTTTTTGCATTCAGTCAGCACTGGAGTTTGAAATTAAATGCTGGCACTTGCAATCAAGCTGTGCTTTTAATGGAATTTTTGGTGCTCTGAGGACTGTTGAGGTTTTGCTCTTTTCAGGCTTTTTTGAAGAGGCACTTAAGGGGTGAAATGGCTGAGCTGATCACGACCAGCGTCGCTTCGCTGCTCTCCTCAGCTTGTGCAGATTACGCTCTCACTCTGCCAGACACCACTAGCCCAATTGGCCCTCACCAAATGGAACTGTCTCACAGTTATGACAAATGATGTGTACTGTGTATGTGTGTGACTTCGTATCTGGAGCCACAACAACGAAAAAGAGCCACTCAGCTGAATGGTCAAGACCCTTGTTAAAAATCACATCCAGAACTTGGATGGAACTCTCACGTAAAGTTGCGAACTCCATACTATGCCATTGTTGCAACCTAATTTTGTAGTGTGCATGTTGACACATAGCCAACAAGCTTTAGTGCATTGTTGCTGAAGTACTACTCCTACACATGTAGAAGCTCAGAGATTCGGTCAAAAAGCTGATACGCTCTCCAAACACCTACCTACGCTCTCGACAGTAGCTCGGCTCTTTGTGCAAGAATCCCAGATAAGTGTGAAATTGCATCGTTACAGATGCCAACCTGCCCCAAAGCCATGAAAACTCTTTCTGATGTGTCCTTTACCATGAATGGATCTTTGATACGTTATCAGATACGTTCCAGGACACGCCTGAAGTATCAGCCTATCGACCGAGTCTGATTACCCTATTGTACCATCCGTAAGGCTAGCGAGGAGGACAACCTCCCGGCGATTTACCAAGTACGCTCATGCGTGAGACGAGCGACTTCACTCTGTGATTGCCATGACCCGCCCCTCACCCTCATACCAAAAAGGTCCTTTATGAAGCTCTTTTCCATTTCGCACGATGAATTCAGTCATTCCTCCATTAACCGTGTAGACCTCCATTCCCCTGCCTTCAGGGCCCCTTTTTTCTTTCTAATGGCTCTGGTAGGGCATACTGGAGCAGGAATTAAAGAGATTTGGTGTGACTCAGGCTTTGAAGAATTAGACATGCTCAATGTAACCCTGACTGACCTGAGCCTAGATCTGGGGCATGGGGTGAGCGGAGCTGCAATTTTTGAAGCTGAGCTGATGGTTAGCCTTTTTAGGCCCTGTTTACATCTGGTATTAAAGTTCCCATATTGTCAAAACTGATATTTCCTGGCTTTTTTCATGATAACTGAGGTCTAGGTGCTATGTAACTACCATATAAGTTTCAAAACAGTCAATCCACAGTCAAATGCACTGCACATCCACACACGCACACACACACATGCGCACAATCAAGGTTTTAAATTATAGGGTAGGCCTACTAATTGTTGGAAACACCTCTAGCTTATACAGGATTTACACTCACAGGTTACAGCCTATGATCGCATCCTCTATCATATAGGATTTACATCACATGATTGCAACAATGCTTTCCTGCACCAGCAGCAATCTTTGCAATATGTGTAAATAGTAATTATGTTATCTGTACTTTATATTGGCAGATACTATTTGCACCTCAGTATTTTTGTATATTAACAGAATAATAACATAGGGGCTCATTCATGAAACTTGCGTAAATATGTGAATAAATTTAAAGTAATCTGCCCGTAAAACAGACCTTCCCGAAAACTCTCCTCCAGATTCACAAACGCTTCGTAAACATCAGATTTGATAGTTAAACATATGTATGTGAATGAATTCCAATCATTCGTAAATAGTGCGTGTGCACGCTTTAATCCCCGCCTATGAATTACAGCTACGTAAATTACGTGTCCAGGAACACAGTGGAATATTCTGGACTCCGGCGCGTGTGCACGCTCGTTCACAATAAACATAACGGAGTGTCTATTTCATTAAGTGCAAATAGCCCGCCTTGTTGGCAGAGGATTGTTGGCTGTCAACATTATGAAAAACAGTCATCAATCGTCAGCTTCAGTAGCGCAGATGGTAAAACGTGTGTTGTACTCATTTTGACTCGATCACCCCGGGTTCGAATCCGCCTTTTGGCAAACTTTTTTTCTCCCTTTTCAAATTTCAAATCACATCAGAAAAGCATTTATTTTCAATGAAAATGAAGGAAATAATGAAAAGGTTGAAAATAAAGTATCGGGTAGGGTTAGGGTAGGTGTAGGGAGGGCTTTATTGTCCCAATAAGGTGGCATCCATTTAATAATTAGAATTCAAATGTACACTCAATAAGTTATTATTGTAATCATTTGAATTAAAATTAAAATTTACACTCTATAAGTTATTGCATACTGTTTTATAATGTACTACAATACTGAGGTGCAGATAATTGCCACTATTTACAATAAGTAGTATAAATAGCAGAAAACCCTGCCTTTAACATATTGTAAATAGAATCTAAAGCTATTTGCACTTAGTGTAAATAGCATATCACTAAAAAATGCTTCTATCGCTAAGAAAATATGCTATTTTCACTTAGTGCAAACAGCCGCTGCCTGAACATAATCCCCGCCTACGAATTACACAGCTACGTAAATTACGTGTCCAGGAACACAGTGGAATATTCTAGACTCCCTTCTCAGGTTTGGCTCCAGTATATTTCATAAATGCAAAAAAAAAAAAAGAGCCATATGCCTAACAATAAATATTCAAATGAACATGTCCATCAAAGCATTTTTAGCCAGGTGCTCTTCTGAAAACGGCCAGCTGGTGGCACTTGAGAACTCTTTGGTGGCACAGCGTTTTTCCAGCTGAAGATTTGGTTGCTATGATGTGGAATATTCACGGCAGTAACGTATTACTAGTATCTCATTTCGAAGAATATAACTGAATATAAAAATGCAGAAACCAGTAATATTAACTTCTCCATTGTCTCTCAGTCATTGTACAATTAGGATGGTTGGCCGGTGTAGCATTTGTCCCATTGATTGGACGGCTTGTGACAGTGACGAGCGCTGCGTTTTACCCAAAGTTGAACAGTAATAAACCAGTCTCAGCTCCAAAAGAAAAAAACCCCAGAGCAAATTAACTTATGATGGCAGTGCATCAAAACGCAGTGTCATCAGTTTGCCAAAAAGAACACATAATGTTTTACGCACCATTAACACATGAGCAGGTGCACATCTCTTTCGTACTAACTAACATTTTGAAAATACGAACATTTTCATGAGTTCGAAAGCTTATGTCAGAACGGCTTTATGAACAATTTACACAAAAATTAATTCTGCTCGTGTTTCATGAATGAGGCCCGTATAGTGGCAGACTTGAACCCGGGTCGATCGCGTCAAACAGTAATTCTGTGAGTATGACGCTCTACTGCTTACACCACTAAAGCCATTGAGTTCAATGCGTCTTTTTTAATATTGAGTGTCAACCAGACATTGGTGGGCTGCGCTACTGTAAATAGTATATAGCGCGCTATTTGCACTTAATGTAAAGACATCTAATTTTTTTCTTCCCCTCGCATGGGCCCCTGGGCCTGTGCCCATAATGCCCATTGGATAATCTGACCCTGCCTCAAACGCCATATACGGCGTTTGATCCTTTAGATTGGCAGGTTTGAGCGCAGGAAAATACAGTACAGAATACAGAAACCAAATACTACATCGCCAATCTGGAATCATTTCCATTCATGTCACCCATCCGCATTTGTACAAGTGTCTTCAAGTTCACGTGATCGCAAACGCTCGGCTGGCCAGGTTTGTATTTACTGCAAAACAAACAAACATGAATTACCATTCTGAAACATCATGTTGTAAGCGCGTTTGAGGAGGTGGTTGGTTGTCTCCTGTCGTCGCCGATTCGGGGATTCGGTGTCTGAGTTCGGCTCAAACATGTAAGGCCGGACAACATTTCCCTCAGCAGTGACCATCATTACCGGTGTTTCTATTGACCTTACTTGTGAGTATCACCAATCCACAGCAGGCTACAGCGTACATGACCCTAGTTACCT
>NW_015626394.1:749858-752619 GCF_001515625.1 Sinocyclocheilus rhinocerous
GTTGGCCTGGCCGTGCGTCACTCAGAAAACAACAGGCCAATCAGAAGAGAGGCTCATGAATATTAATTAGACTGGCCCAAATCGACCTGTTCTTTGTAGAGCTTCTGAGAGAGAAGCTGTAAAAATATATTGAGATGGGTTTTGGTACTTATACCACAAATATATATTCTTAAGGACATTAAGACTTAAAATAAAACTCCAGAAATGTGTAAAATATGTGACCTTTTAGATGCGCTTTTGTCGACAGTAAATACAGGTGTAAATGGGATCTGAAAGTTTTGAGCTTGTCCACTTTTGACCACTTCCAGAGGTAGTTGAAAACACATTCAAACAGCCACAAAACCACCTCCTGTCTGCCTACTAACCTAATTCTAACGGGATGTGTTGTTAAAGCACACTAGCCAGATGGATTTAAACTTTGCCATCCGAAATCATAAGTTTGGTTTGAAGTAGGAAAAAAAAAAAATCTTACCAGTCCTGATTGTAACACAACCCACAGCGTTCTGCATAGTTTTGCGGCTATTAGAGTAGAAATGAAAGCTGCTGCTCTTAGTATCATTTTCCATTGTCTCCTTTTGCATTCTTATGTAACTTGTGCAAGCTTATTTTGCAGTATTAGATTGAAAGATCAGGAAAAGCCCATAAATACACCATAAACCCTCCCCTCTAAGAAATCAGGAAAGTGGAGAGACAGATTAAAAAAATGTGTAAACGGAAATGTATCTCCCTCGTCTACTTGTGATCCAGTCGTCCAAATGCTGCTTAAATGAGTGCTTGAGTGCTGGGACTGAGAACGGTTCAAACCTTTCTTTTTGCCTTTGCTAACCTTTACTTTAAAACGTTACTTCCCTTTTGCCCCTAGAAATCTAACTGGGACTGTAACATTAGTAATTACTTTGTGAGCATTAAAGGGGTCATATTAGAGGAGAAACAATAATGTACAGTATGTGGAAAATAATGTGTTTTTTGAACCTTAAACTGCATAAACACATTTCATTACACCAAATACACAAAATAATGTTCTTTTTAGCAGCATCATATGACCCCTTTAATACCAGGTGTAAACAAGGCTTTAGAGATGGCATTATTATGTGATTTGACTCCACTGGATCCCAAAGGAGATTTATTTAACACTTCCACATACATATTACGCGTTTAAACTGAATGTTTTTTTCCATTTCCCTTCAATTGGACCTTAACAATGATGTAAAGAGAAACTGACAAGTGTGAAACACTTACAATTGTATTTGTCTTCCCAGAAACCCATTTAATTTAGAGACAATGAGCTGACGGTGTGCCATTTACTTTGCAGATTTCCTTTTGTATATTTATTCTAATTGAGAAACAGGTGTTTCTTAACCCTCAGCTGCAAATAAGACCTCCCAGGATCTGAGCTGGTGGGTGCCTAAATAGCTTTGTATGCTCTACTGGTCCTCATCAGCATTCCTCTGGTGTCCGAACTAATGACAAGGCAACCTCGGCATAATGCGCCACCTAAATGACTGATTTCTCATACATTTAGTATTTATGAGGACTTATGAGTGCACACTAGGTGCTAAACCTGGAGAATATTATGAGGTAATCAACTTTGCTTGGACTAGCAGAAATTACTGGAGGATACATACTCCCTCAGAGACATGGCTTCACCTAAATTACTGTTAACATTTTGTTTGTTTTTTCTCCCATCTGTTGTAAATACTTACATGAAGTACCTAGCAGGACTGGCACAAGTGTTTAGTTGTTTACAGTTGGTATTGGTAAGCAACGTTGCTACGTGCTGCTTCAGTATAGAATTTGAATGATGTGATTAATATAATTAAATAACTAATATAATAAATTAATATAATTGTAATGCATTGTTACATTGAAACAATAAAATGAATAAATTCATATATGTTAATGTGATTCATTAACAGTACATTCAATATATGTGTATGTATTTATGTTGCTTATCCAATCAAAAGCTTTCAATTTCTAAACAAAAGGAGAAAACAATCAAATGACATGATGTACACTGCCTTTTTAAACTATTTATTTTTCTGGCTCATCTAAATATAGGCAGTAGCACAGGTTTTTTTTTTTTTTATATGTATAAACCATATTTTTGTTGAATTTTGAGTTAGAATGTGCAGAAAGTTGTGTGATTAGGCTATGGGAGGCCTCGTGCTGTGAGGGGAGGTCTTAGGACAGAGGTGGTTGAGGGTTTACTGCTGCCAAAGCTGTATGACTTATAGCCAGAGAGATCAACACAGCTGGCAGCCCAACAGTCCGTGTAATGTGGAAGACTCTCCATTTAAGTTTGACTTTTGGAGGGATCGATATATACTTATTGGATACATTTTTGGAAGGATATGAGTTAGCTAACCAAGCTTATGACCCCCTCACAGTCCAAAAGATGGTGCAATAGGAGCTCTGTGCTGACAGGAGGAAGAGTGGAAAGAAATTAATTTATAAACCTATTCTTTTTTTTATTTGGGACCAATGGAATGCACTAGCTTTTGTCCCTTTTATTGCTCTGCTTAGAGACATGTTGCATCACAGTGATTTTACACGATTTAAAGTCTTGTTTCCAGTTTCATTCTGCATTCTTTCTGTCATAGACTGATGTCATCCAATTATTTGTCAGTGCACATGCAAGTTAGTGGTGTGAATGGTAGGGGATACCATACCAGCAATAGCCATTATATTTAATTCAATGTATTTTACATCAAAATACGCAATAAAAAACAAGTAATCCACAAACTGTGCTATATATATATAT
>NW_015626394.1:753025-757909 GCF_001515625.1 Sinocyclocheilus rhinocerous
TGTGTATATATATATATATATATATATATATATATACACATACCTTTTTTTAAGGATTTTTTGAAAAATAGAAATTTCAAAACAGCATTTATTTTAAATATAGTTTTTTTTTTTTACATTATACATTTCTTTCCTGTTACTTTTAATCAACTTCATGCATCATTACTGAATAAAAGTGTTCAGCAAGGATGCATTACGTATGAATCTTACTGAGCCCAAACATTTTAATGGCAATACATTTATAATATTTAAATTTGTGATTTAAGAATTGATGGTGGTTTTTCATAGGTTTGGTCTGGAGCAACAGCTCATCGTAACTACTCTGTGTGTGCTCAGTGCTGATTTTGTTCTGTTGTTCATCTTGCTGTCAGATGGGCAGCCCAGGAGGCGCATGAGAAACTGCTGTTGACGTCTTACAATTTGCCTCCATCCAGGCACCAGGCTCAGAGTGATTCCCTCTAGCTGACAGATCTTGATGGCCCCGTCTGACATCACTGTCATTTGATGAGGTGTTAAATGAAGAAGCGGCGCTCATTAGGAGAGATCGTGTTTGCTCTTTGGCTATACCTGCTCTCTTGTCTCACAAGGGACCTTTCTTGCCTCTAAGGTGGCGAACAAACCGGCGCCATCTTTCGCAATTGTGCAACGGCGTTAACAACGTGTTCATTAGTCGGGTCTGTTTCCATGGAAATATGCTAGGGGCTTGGGTAGCCTGCAGTGTGCATGTTATCCTGGCTGATCTGGGTGCTATTGACAGAAGCACTGTGTGTGCATTCATTAGTCTAATCAAGGGAAGTTCCTTAAGCCAAGTGCACGCGGTCCACGGATAATTGACCATCCACTCAGATTGTCCACTACTCCTGTGAAATCTAGCGAAGTGTCCCAGATGGGTATTTTATTTTCCCACGCTCTAAAATAGCTAGACAGCCATAAAGTGCAATGGGCCATTTTGCAAGTATCCCAGAGGGAAAGAGTCTTGAGTGCTTTCTTTGGCTTGATCTTTCTTTTATCACTTTGGTGAGCACACCACATTCAGAAGCGCTACCAGCTCATCCCACTCTCTAAGGCGAGTTTAGAAGTGCCACCAGCTGTTTTGAGCCTTAATTTGTAAGTGTAGGTGGTGCTTGTGCACAGGCACGTCTGTGTAGATCTTTAACGTCTTTGCTATTTGGCATTGGGACTAATTAGCTCACAGCTGTTGACTCAATGTTGGGATGCAAGTTGTTAACAACTGCTTTTGAACTTCACATGTGCTTGCTTGCTTGTGTGGATTTGCTTTTTATGTATTCATTTTTTCCCCCTTGTCTCTTGTGCTTAATGCAGCTGGTTCAGAGTGACCTCTTTCCCATCACAGCAGCACTTCAACAACCAGCTGAGTAAAGCACGAGCCAGAAGTGTGTACATGACCTCCTTAAATAGATGTCTCTTCATAAATTGGTGTTGCTGTAGCATAATGGGAGATGAACATGTTCTTTACTCTGTTGAAATGAAAGAATGCACTTTCTAGTTTATGATAATGGCATCAATGTGTATTTTATTAGTTTCTCCTCCTCTTGGCGTTTGGAAATTATAGGATCCATCCTTATTACTTCACTGAATAACACAAATAGGCATCACTGCTTTAGAGAATGATAATTAAGTGTTATTTTGTAAATTTGGACTAAATATTGTGTAAAGAAATGCTAATAAATGGCAAATTTAGTTTTTTAGTAATATTAATTCAGTATATTTATTCTTAATTAAGGAATATTATCTATCTCTCATTAAATAAAATTATTTACAATGTATCTGCCCTATAAACACCAATCATCAGCATTGTAAACCCTGTATGGTTGACCACTAATCTGCTGTACATAGTAAATCAAAGTTTGTTTGTTTTTTGTTTTGTGTTTTTCCAAAACATCAAGGATAACTATTTATGATATTTCCCCATCACTTAACCTCTTCTGAACGTTAGTATATGTACGTATTTATGAGTGGCAAGAGCAATAAATATGTAAATATTTCTGAGATTGAATTCTGTTTTACAAGTTGTTTTTTTGGGTGGTGAATTTTGACTAAAGTGTTTGAAATGTTAATGCTAAAAACTGGTAAATGTAATGTTTTGTAATATTAATTCATTATATTTTATTCTAATTAAGAAATATTATCTTTGTCTTAATTATTTACAAATGCTCTATAGACCTCGACATCTGCCCACATTAGTCGACCACTGCTCTACATAATAAATCAAGCTCTTTTATTTTAAAAACATTAAGGAGAATTCATCAAGAATGATTATTTATGATATTACCCCTTTATCTCTTTCTGAGCATACACATTTGGAATATTAACACAAGGTCAAGTAATCATTTTCCCATCAAAGGTTCTGGCCTTTTTCTCATTTCTCTCTAGGCTAAAACACTTCTTTTTCACATGCGTCAATACACCCACCCAGCCAAACTTTATTACATAAACCCTAATGAGCAGTCTTGACCCAAGTGCTACAGGATACCAAAAGGATGTGCGTTTTTCTGTAGCGTTTGCATTCTAGATCATTGCCTTTGCACTTGCACATGCTCAAGTCAACAAGAATTTAGTTCAATCTAGAGATGGTAAGTGTTGTGAATAGTCCTGTCTCATGCAGATGGTCGACTGTATAGCAAGCCAGTTGCCATGTTCATTTGCCTAATTAGTTACCCGCTGTTGCAAGAGGGATAATTGAGAAGGCATCATGGTAATTTGCAACATAACCAAGCTAATAATTTGTTATTGATTGCCTCATCCAATGGTGAAACTGTAAATTAGCCCCTGGTGCATCTCAGTGGATTGCATGAATTCAGTCTTGTTTTTTAAACACTCAAATAATATTATGTGCCACAAGATTAACTTTGGCCCTGCATGAAAGATGGTGATGTGCTGCTGGTTTCTCTCTGGCTATAAACTCCATATATCATGTCTACAGCGAAATGGCATTAATGTTGGTGGTGCACAACTTTTAACCACATTTGTCCATAACATGCGATACTGGTGTGCTGATGTCCCGAAATGGCTTTCTAACTAGTTTACTACAAAGTTTTAGTAGTTTAAACCAAGGGGTTTTGCTGGTTAGTCCAGTTAGCCCCTGCTTGGTAGATGCTGTAACTACAAGATGCTGGTTATACAAAGCCTCTTTTGACCATTCAGTAGTTGCTATGAAGATTAAATAAAACATTTTTACAATCAACATATAAATGGCAAATATATGTAAAGTATAAAGTCGTATGGTATAATGCAATTTTTATTTTATTTTATTTTATTTCCATGCCAAATACACTCTGCAAATGATCCACTGTAGTGACCCCTTATGGGTGTCCCCTTATTGTTTTGTTTTGGTTTGGTCCAGTTGTATATACAGTATGCAGATGATCTACTGTGGCGACCCCTAACAAGAGCAGCCGATACTGGCATTATATTTTATTATATTGTATTAGGTGTGTGTGACGAGAAGGGCGGGGCCGAGAGCCGTGGGAACAGAGTGAGGCCGGTGGAGTAATTGATAATGAGCGGCACCTGCACCACTCACCGGTCTCGAGTCTCACGGAGGAGCTCCGGAAGGATACAAAGGAGGAGTGACGACAGTGAAAGACGAGAGAGGACCAGGCCTGGAGTTTATTTTGTGTTTTGTGTGCGGCAGTCGTCCGCGAGGGGCTGCCGCTTTATTTTCATTTTGTGGTTATTTTATTTGATTAAAGTATTTGAACGTTCGCCGGTTCCTGCCTCCTTCTTCCCGATCTACAAACTACGTTACAGTGTGAAATAAATGGATGTAGTTTAAATTCACCTTTCATCTCTTCTGAATTTGTGACCATAAGGAAAATTGGCCTTATTTTTGCAAATGGGTTCGGGCAATGTGGATGTTCAATTAAAGCTTGGTCTCCTAGGTCCGTAGGCTTGCTTGCTGAAGTGTGACACATTATGATTTGAGCAGTTAGCATATGACATGATGTGTGAGGAGATTGACGGGCAGCTGAGTGCAGTGAGGTAACTGCTGTGTGTTGTAATATGACTGCACTGGAGCTGCTCTGAATAGAGATGGAGATGTCATGCCTCACCTCTAATAAGATCAGCCATGATATTAAAACTCCTCCGCATATGAAGCAGATGGAAGTGCCTGGGTGCTTAAGGGGTTTTATGCTGATCAAGCTGGGCCACCACTTATTGCCAGAAACTTTTAACAACACCACCCACCACTTCTGCTTCCTACCCCAGTTCCCCTGCACCAGCCATCACAGTTATTGCATGTGAATTTTGGAAATTTTTCCCCCCCTCTATATTATATTACCATAATTGTTGTGATCCAGAATCTGAAAGTTCTAGCTTGCTACTTTTCAAGTGCTGCATGTTTTTGTTAGGGTTTTCTGTGGGGTCCAATGTAGTTGCCACAATCATTCAATCTCCTTGCAAGGCCTGCATTGTGACCGAATCACTAAACATTCATGGCTGAACTGTGCTGCACAAACTGTTCAGGCTGGACTGAAAAGATCAGGGACCTTGTTAAAAATACACTTCAGCCACTCTTTACACAATGTTAGGATGCTTTAGAAGGATTTTGCAATGCCACAGGTGCTAATACATACCCAGGAACAGCACAACTTCTAAATTACTGATATTATTAGTCAGCAACTGGAATATTAGTAGCTTTTTGTGGTGTAATTCTGCTGGGGAATTTTTTTGAGTTTTGGATGTTAGAATATGCACATGTTAGTAATCAGCCAGCCCAAATAATATATGTGAATATTTGACCCTTTTCAAGGGAAACATTTTTTTTTCTTTGTGATTTTTTTTTTCTTCTATTTTCTATATTCTGTTTTTTTTTTTTTTTTTGAGTAAATATTTTTAAAAAATATATTTTTTTTAATTTTG
>NW_015626394.1:758398-767556 GCF_001515625.1 Sinocyclocheilus rhinocerous
TTCTGTTTTTTTTTTTTTTTTTGAGTAAATATTTGTAAAAAATATATTTTATTTAATATTGATTCAGTGTTTTTAATATGAATTAAGGCATGTTCTCTGCATCTCATTTGCCATTGGTACATTGAAATGCTTGTAATATATTTACATTGTAATTTATGTATTTGGCAGACACAAACTGGACCCGTGACCTTTTGTTTGAACTACAGAAATGCCTACAGTAATATATCAGCATTATTTCGTTGATCAGCCCCCCTACTTTATAGATAATTTAAAATAGAAAATTAATTAGATTTTTGGTCTGACTCTTTTGCAACTTTCGGTTTCATACACATTTTAACTGTTGTCGTAAGGACAAATAGTAATTTTTCTGTTTACTTTTTCTTTCACCTTCTCTCTCAAGTCAACAAAACTTTGACATAATCATAAAGAAGTACAATATTGCCAAACTATTCAACTCCTATGACAGTAAAGATGTGTGTGTGTGCTGCAGAAAAATGGAAACCTCAAAGAAATGTCAAGAAAATAAACTTCAAAAAGTATGTTTACCATGAATCTTTTTCTCCGGTCTCAACAGGTGCATTCCAGAGGCCCACCTTGGCAGCTAGAGGAGAGGTCGGCCTCCGTCACCATGACAGTGTTGCCACGGGCCGTGGCTTCCCTGGCTGTGCCTGGCCTTATCCTCTGTTTCATCACTCTTCCGTTTCCTGCTATACTATCCCAGAGGCCCCCTCTCCCTACAGAACCCTCCCCCACCCCAGCACCCCACACGAGGCCGGAGTGTACCCGCCTAGAGCACCCCGTCATCTCTATTCAAAGTGAGCACTGATGTCTCTCACAGTACATGCTCTTACTCCTGGGATATTACAGCATTATTTATCTTCTCTGTAGGAATATCTTACAGTACATGTGTTGGGGAAACTACTTTGAAATTCTAGCTTGCCAAATTTAAAAATAATCTAGTTTTGAAGTTGTTGAAGGTGTCAGTCTTAGAATATTTTTTAATATGCAGAGACAGCTGTAAGTGTAAAAACATTTCTCAGTGGCAATATCAAAACATTAATTTGTTTGGTCATCCCAACCAGCCAAATGTAGCAACACTGGCTCAACCAGTGGTGTGAGTTTGGTGCTGGAATATTAGTTTTTCTCTGACCAATGATGGGAAACCTGTTTGAAAACATGTTTACAATTGGTAATGCTAAGTTATACTTCAGTCAAAGTACTAAAAAGTAGCTTGCTACACTACAAGCTACTACCAAAATGTAGAAAACTGCATTGTTATAAAAGATACATTTATACTAAATAAAAATACAAAAACCTATTTTATGTAATAGCACATAATACAGCATTTAACCAAGTATTTGGGTGTAAAAAAATAAGAATACTGTGCATGGACTCAAATTATTCTTTGAATTGTTTAATCAGTAAGTCATTTACTAAAATGAATCAATTCACAAAGATGTTCACAAAGTTTGTTTTTGTTCTAAGATAAATTGATTCACTAATTCACTGAAATGAATCAAATCAGTAACGAATCTTATGTAACTAACCCTATATATGAAAGAAAGTGCAATAACTGGAAAAATGACTGCTTGCTGGTCAAGCTATACTATTTTGAAAATAGCTACTGCTGTCATACTACAGAAAATAGCTAGTTGCATGACTAAACATTGGCAATATTTTTGTTGGCTAAGCGTGAATCATATAAAAACTGACAAAGCATGCTTGAAAGGCAAAGAAGGTAGCCTGCATATATGTATATTTTTAGAGCATGTTCATACCTCAGTCAGCTTTAAATGCTGATCATAACAGCAATTAGTCTTTTTATTGAAAGACTTAGCCAGGCGTGTTCACCACTGTTATGCACAATTTTCGGAAAAAAGTCCACTGCTAAAATTCAAAGCATTTTAGGAATGTAGCGCCCAGCCTAGTGATTCTGGTTGTTTTTCCACTGTTCCTGTATATTGCACAGGCTCCGACTGTAGATCTACATTTTTTGTTTCGTTTATCTTATTCATTGGGGTTTCCACACATTTCAGACAGCGGTAGAGCATGCTGAAGATAGCAAGAGACAAACGTCTTTCATTTCATCAAGATTCCTATCCTCCTGTGTCCTAGCACACAAAGAAAACAGAATGTGCAGCCATACCTTGATCTCTCTCAGAAAATCTTCTCCATACCCATGTAACAAAGGTGTTTTCTATACCAAGAACAAATTTATTTAGACAACAGTGTGTGTTTGTAGTGAATATGATCTGTCGATGATTGCCTTGCCTATGGAGTATGAGCAGCGTGTTTTTTGACTCTCTGAGGGACATGACAAAAATTGCAGAATAATGCCTCATGGGAAACAAAAGGAATTGATGACCTGGGGGGGCTCTGTATAATATATGAAACCTGCTTTGACATTGAGGCAGCCATGGCTCATATAGACATCGCCTGCGGCCAGCTCCATTTATTGCTTCCGAAAAAACTCAGGTTGCATTTTGATTTTGATCTCTTTTTTTTGTTTGTTATGGTATTCTATTCCCTTTTGTCATTTTAGCTCATCAAAGCAACGGCACTATGGCATAGCATTCATGATAAGAGCTGCTGAACAATTAGCTTTGCATTGTAAGCTAGCACACCTCGAAATCCCTCTTTATGTGTTCTCAATGGTATGGAAGTCCCACAGCACACCTTAATGCTTTCTTTTATGTTGAAGCAGTGGTATGGAAACCTGCTACAATGGAAGTGTTGGCCGAACTTGAGATTAGGTTCTTTGATGGATGAACATTTTTTAATTGACGCCTTCTGGCAGCTGCTCAGTGGAGTCACCTGAGGCGTATTGGGGGCCTCTATCTCTGATCTCTGACAAGGTCTGTAGATTCACACATGCCTTTGAACTATTCTAAACGATACTCTTAAGATGATTTAGCATGGTAGAGCACCATGACCACCAGGGTTGGGGCCAGTGTCCTTGCTGAACGCTTCCGGAGCTCATGGAATGGGACTTACAACCTTAAAGATTAGATTTTACACTTAAAGGAATTACCTTAATGAGTTTTTAATTAGTATTTTGACTTGTTGTCCATTAAAAATAAAGTTAAACTATGTAAAAAGATGCATTTACTTATCCCATGTTACATTAAGACTTAATAAGAGTGTATTTTTTCCTTCTTATTTTAAGTATAAATAAATTAAACATAAGTGGAAAAAATCTGGCAGTGCTGTAACAAAATATACTTGGAATTAATACACTAATTCAAAATAGTCTTAATTTCTTATCTATTGTTGTTATTGTATTTAGTTTTACGTGACTATTTCTTTTTTGCTGTTTTTGCTGCTGTAGCTTTAAATTCTGAGCAAACACCCTCTTTGCATGTGAAATGAGAGACAACCTTCAAAGTTTTTGGCAGGTTTGCTATTTGGTCCAATATATTTGTTGCTTCCCTGACATTCAATAGCAGCCTCTTTGCAAAGGCTGGATTAGATTGTGGCAGGTTCATAAAACAATTCTCACCAAAATGTGACACATAGACAATTTAGGTCAGACTGAAATAATCAGAGGCCTCCACATCTTACTGTTATTTGCCAACTGGAATAATAACATTTTCTTTTCTACCACCTCCATATTACTTCACCACGACTGGCTGGTCCAAGTTGCTAACTCCTGATTAGGCATCATTGATGTGCAAATGCGGGTGGTCATGTGTCAGTGTATTCATCTGACTTCAGAAAGTTGTGGAAGTTCGGAAAAAGACGTTTCCGCAGCTTCCTTTCAATAGGTGGTCTGTTTGGCCTGGAAAAGTTTTCAGTTTTAAAACTCTGAGTATGTTTACATTGAACCTTTTTGTTTCAAGAGATCAAAGTTTTTTCATGATATGACTACCACTTTAAGAAACTCAAAGCTGTTGCTGTGTCGATATATAATACCATACTGAGAGCAACCCAATACTTATTTCCTTCAGAGGAAATCCTTTTTTAATTTTTCTTGCATGTTATACGTGACAATCCCCTCTAAAATCATTGCCAGCATATCTTTGAACCAGCAATAGCATGCTGGTACTACAAGGAGTCTCAGATAAGCTTAGATATCTAGGGATGTCATTTGGATGGATTTTGGGGGGGGTGCATGCATGTATTTGTTATTTTTTTTTCATGACTAAGCTTGCACAATCACACCAGCATGCCTAGTCTATCTACAAGGATTTCAACGTATCACTGCAAACACATGTATGCTGAGCTGAGAATTTCCAGGTTTCTAAAAGTCTGGATACTTATTTAACAAACATTGAGGTGAATTCACCAAACGCATTCAATATTTCAGCAAAAACCTGTTCTGTGTTCAGTCCTGTGTAACAAGCTACAAAATGAGTTGAAATGGTACTGCACTGTGAATTTTAAAATTAATTAGCATTATTTTCAGCACTATTTGTATTTACTATTATTTACAAATTATGTATGAAAAACTAAATGTAGGCATCACATTGTAATGTACAGTATGAAAAACAGATATTAATTTAGAGATTTGTTAAAGATATTTACATGTAACATTTGACTGTTATTAAATTCTTAGTTTTTTTAATATTTTTCACTTTGTGAGCATTATATGATGACAAAGGGTAATATCCATGTAAAAATAAGGGAAATAAACATACCTAATGAAATATTACAAATAACCAATATACAACTGATAGATCATGCTTCAAGGAACCTAATTTCCTTTTTTTAAGAACTAAAACACAGCACCTGCCAATAAACGGCACTATCCATGGACATTCACGTTTTCAATTCAATTTACGTTTATTTGTGTAATGTTTTTCATGATGCATGTTGTTTCAAAGCAGCTTTTCAGGAGATGCATGTTTCTGCATTACAATTAAGAGTAATTTGTTGGTGATATGAAAGTAATGTCCATATAGCAGAAATGTGCATATAAATAATAAAAAAAAATATATAAATAATGCATTTAGCTAATGACATGTATTCAAGCAGAACGATGGACACAATTAAGGCAATCATTTGTACAAGTTGTGATCATAATGTTTACAATGTAAGGACAATTTGTCAGTTTTGTATATTTATTTAGAGTTTGCGTCATCTAAGCTCCTCATAGGGGTTGGCGTAATCTTTTCTCAGGTGTTGGGTCATCTGAGGTGTTGGGACATCATTTATTTTCAGGGGCCATTCACACAAAACACATTTTGCATTCCACTGCAGTGCTGTTACAATGTTTTTCTATGTACACATTGGCTAGAATGACATTTTTAACTGTTGCACTTGCAAACTCTTGACACGCTGTGCTTAAAACATGGCATTCAAGTTCACTGTAAAAAAAAAAAACTCACTGCCCTGCATCTCACATTTTTAAAGTAAAAACTTGTTCTGTGTGAATGGCCCCTTAGTAAATTCCGCCTATTGTTGTATAAAACCACCATCTATAGTTACCAGATTTGGATCTTGGACTTTCATAGGCCACTTCGACATTGAAAACAGCGCAATTTAAGAGCTAATGTCAGGTATGGTGTGTCCTTGCATGTCCAATGCTGAGAACCTAATGTAAAGTCCTTACCTGTTAGGCTGGAATTACAGTAATCTGTCCCGTGAGGAGTGGTGCCACAGAGCCATTGTCTACCTTCCACTCACCCAGCCATTGTAATTGTCTTGAGATTGTTTGTCTCGTCTGTAGAACATGTTCAGAAACCAATCTCTAGTTTGTAATAGTGCTGTTGTTTAACCACCGGCCCCTAAGGAGACCTTGAGAAGAAAAAAGAAAAAGAAAAACAATGTTGTTCTTTAACTTCAGGCCCTTACCGATGTGTCTCTCTCCACCTAATTGGTCTGTGATTTCAGAGGCACTGATGCCTGAACATTCTGTCATGTTGTTGGACCCTCTGTCACCACAGGCATAGAAAGAAGAGGTTGTTGGGAGGTGTTCGCAAGTGAGTCTAACCTTGGAGTGCAAGGTTTACATTTGCTAACTGTGAATGAAATGGAACTTAGTAAGAGGTTTGAACTGAAAGCAGCAGCCCTTATGCTTCTGCTTACCTTTCCTGTCTATTGTAAATGCTGACGTGTTACGCTTCAGTGACCATTTGAAATTGCCAGCACAGGTCTCTCTCATTGGCTTTGTGAAAGGTGCTCTTTCAGATCTTTGCCTGACTTGAACCGGCCTTCGATTTACGGCCTCATCCCTAGAGCACCCTTACCCCTCCTGTCCTCTCCTGTTGTGCTGTGGCTTTTTTTGGGGTGCTCATTGTCTTCCTATTTCTATAATCAGAGTGCAGTCTGTGTAAGAGGATTTAGATTTCTGTGGCTCTCTCCGGTCATGCAGTGGCAACAGGGGATGCAACAGCAGGGAAATCACACGGCAGGCGTGGGGAAGGAGACCAGAAGACAAAACAAAAGCAAATTCAGACTGTTCACAGATAAGCTCCGGCCTGCATCTTCTGATAAGATTCTCTGAGCTCAGATGAGAGATGGGCCAGTCTTTGGAGCGGTGAGATGCAAAATACAGACGAGACGATTGTGTCTCTCGCAGGACAGGGCTAGTGCTTACATGAGGTGCTTTGTGAACCCATCTGCTTTATTTATAATCAAAGGTAACATTACAGAAGCATGAGGCTACCGGGCCTGCAGTGGTCAATGGTGATCCATATTCACTCTCTCATATTGATCCCAGAGAGGACTGCTGCTCTTATGGAATTGGATTAGTTTCACCTTGATTCTTTTCTAAACATTTCTCATTGATAACTTTTTCTGCCTCACACTGCATGAAATATTCCCTAATCTACTCCCTAACCACATTTAGGATTATTATTGTTTCATTGTTTCTGTATTTAGTGATCAGCTTAAAGCAATGAATTCAACAAACATAGATGGAAAGTATGCTTTGATTTTTTTATATAATGATTAAAACGAAACAGGGCAATGTTTAAACCCATGATCTTGCTGTTTGTGGATTAGGGTTAATAGCTTTTCATTTATAGTGTTGTAGTTTTGTGATCCTTGTTTGAATACATTTTTTATGTGTATAGATACTTCTGATTACTGAACTAAACTTTTTACTTGGAGGGGAAAGAAGTGCATTCAGAATGTTTGTAACATTGTTACATAATTTTTACATAATAGTTATGACATCATGAAGTCAGATTTTTGAAAAAAAAATAGTTTAATTGTTTTTAGTAGTTGTGTTTGTGATGATTATAGTGTTCTCATTTACAGTAAATATTACATTGGCTATGTTTACATGCACAACAGTGTGCTGATAACTATCCAAATCGGCTTATTCTAAAAACCTGATAATGAAAGAAAACACGTTTACATGAGATTTTAAAATACGTTTTCATATTAAAATGTTAACATGCATTCATGCATTGAAAAAATGTCAGAATTCTTCTAAAGGAGTTTATAAGCAAAGTGAATTTGGAAAACTGGGCAGAAATCCAGGTGTACAATCCTTAAACAGTTCTGACCTTCAACTGATCAAAACAACACTGTTTAATGTGTTTCCATGACCTTACACATTGTCAGATTATTAATCATAATTATTGTAAGATGTGCATGTGAACTCTGAACTCTCAGACTGTAGACAATTTGCCAGATTTCTGCAAAATCTGAACTCACAGTATTCTCAGTTCTACACATCCTCCCTTGTGTGTTCATTAATTTAATATTTTGGCAAATTTGATTATGCTTTCAGCTGCCAATAAGAGTGTAGTACCCTAAGCCGTTTATATCCATATTTAAAACAATTTACCACATTTACATTAAATCATTTACCATCTGCACCCCCCACCCCTCCGGTAAGCAAAGAAAGTGTGCAGGTTTTTGGGCCTGGTTATTTGCTAGTGTTTGTGTGATTTGTAGCTTAACAATGGCAGTCTTGAAATCAATACCTGCAGCAGTGTGGCCAAAATCACCCCTTGTGTCTTCCTCTCTGCGTGTAGCATTAAGAACCAGTCAGTTGTAAATCTTTGAGAACAAAAAAACATGATGATTATGATTTATGTCCTCAGGAGCGTCTTGGATGCAGACTGTTGAGTTGGTTCTTGTCCCTCGGATCTGCTGGCTAATGCATTAATCTCTTCCGCTGCGTGTTTGGTGAGAAAAATGCAATAATCGTCCATCAACCCTTTTCTGGCCCGACCCTCATATTTATCCCTTTTTATTGCATATGGATTGCTGGACGCCAGGCAGGCTTCATGATGTGTGGGAGCTGTCCGTGCATATAAAACCACAGTTTATATAAAACTTACCGAAGCTTAGAAGTCCATCAGAAAGGGCACTTTATGATCAACTCCTGTAAGCGAATAAAAAAAAAAAAACATTCAGATAACTTCGACGCTTACTGTGCTGGTGCAAACACATTTTGTTGGTTATCTTAAAATTACTATGAAGGCGAATTGGAGCGGTTTAGGTTATGAGGGTTTAGTGGGTGAAGTATCTGAGCGCTGCTGGACTTACAGCTGAACAGCTGAGTCTGTTTGTTTGCTTGTGCAAAGATCAGCGCTTTCATGCTGCGTCTGACGTTCATCTCCGGTATGGTTTATGGTAACTCAAGGTGACTCTGATGTTATCATGACAGTCCCTCAACCTGCACAGTCTATGGTTTCTCAGTGCATGTGTTTTATGCTTTATGAAGCATTTAGGACCAGGCTAAACAACAAGCATAAACAAGCATAGATTTTCATGGAGATCCTAGCATGTCTGTTCAGGTCATTGCTAGTTTGGTACTGGTCTAACTGGCAAAATTCTGGTCAAATAGTTTGATTTTTCTGATGAAACTGGTTGACCAAGGTTAGCTGGTTAAGCCAATTAAGAAGCCTGGTTCTTATATCAGGATCCTGTGGATCCAAAGTACAACATATTCTGGTGACCATACTAGTCTTATTCAAGGAAGAGCATGCATGCTATCTAGTGTAGTTTGTGTCAGATAGATTTATAATATCTGGGTTTCCCAAAAAGGGTTTCACTAAAATTTAAATTATGTAAATTCTTATAGTGTAAAGCCCTAACCTTCAAGTAAATAACTTGGTTCAATAACTTGGTAACTGACATAAAAGGTTGGAAACCTCTGTATTATATTATAGACTGTGAGCTGTCTCACTTTTGACCTACAGTAACGGATCAATAAACTCCATAAGCTTCAAGCTTGTGCAACAATTTATATATATATA
>NW_015626394.1:768012-785430 GCF_001515625.1 Sinocyclocheilus rhinocerous
AAAGAAAAAGACTCTGTCTTATCCTTAAGTCGTTAATCACTGTCTGTAAGACAGCTGTTCTTGATGTATGATATCCAATAAGATTTTCTATGATTCTCTCTGAACGCATTTTATCAGAGTCTTCAAAGGCCATAACCACATTTTAACACGGGTGAGATGAATACTTGTGGATGAGGTAGGCATAGTACAGATTGTATTTGTTTCCATGTCGTTATTTTTCCATAAATAATGCCTGAATGATGCAGCCATATGGTCCTAATCATTCAGTTTGTTAATATATTAATTCAGCGGGATAGCAGAAACCTTTTTTAAAAAATGTTCTTCCTGTAAATTCTATGCAAACACATTCCCACATTTATTCAATTTGTGTTCCCATGTGAATGACAGATTGTTTTGGATGACCTCAGCATCTGGATGACTCCATCTGCCGGGACAGATTCGGACTGTATGAAGTGGTATTTATGGATGTCTTGTTAAGGGAAACCAGTTTCACCGCTGCTTTGACCTGTGGTGTGAGAAAGCTGCAGCTGTGTTTGCGGCTGTATTCGCATAGCATTTTGATGTAGTCAAATAATTTTTTTTTTTAAATATTGTGCCTAAAAGAGAAATTACAGTATGTATAGCCTTATATGTTAATTGTAGTATTGTATATTATTTATTTTATTTTATATTTTTTATTTAATATGAATTTTATTATATGCAATAATTTAAATTTTTTTTGTAAAAATCTTTCTAGCAACCTGAAATGCAATTATGCAGATGCAACCTGAGATAGTTACATTTGTACTTTTTTCAAATTCAAAGTGACTTAGATTTGCAATCAACCTATATACATTTTTGTTAGTTCATGCATTCCCATGCATTAATTTTTTTGTTTGTTTTTTGAAGTTTAATTTAGTAAATTACACTGGATTTTGAGTTGCTTTTGTAACTCAAGACTATCCAATTTATCATAAATGGTAAAGGCTGTGCTTTCTCGCTTCTTAGGAAAGTGAAACTTGAGCCTGACATGTAATAGGAACTCGAAATGCAAACAACATTGTGTACAATGTGTAACAATTATGTAATATTAGGCAAGGATTTCTGTATTTTAGCTAGACATGTCATCCAGAATACTGCTGAGAGATCCTATTCTGCATGGAAGGATAACAAATCTTTTTATTGGTTCCTTTTACAGTGAAATCCCATTTACTAAGCTACATTAAGGTCAACAGTAGATCAAGTGGTTTTTATATTTACATAATGCCCTTTCTGTCTGATGTAATTCCCACTTCAATAGGGCCGGTCGGTGCTGTAAGTGTCTGCCAGGGCAAATTGTTTTGATTTCCGAAACTTCATATCAAACAGCGCTTTTATGTTCTGAGATTCCTCGGGTAAGCAGAGTTTTGACTAAGTGTCATGTTGAATTAGGATCAGTATCCTTGAAGAGGCCCAGCTACCTTTAAGCGTAGCTCTCTGCTTCTCCTCACATGTTCTTGGGGACTCATGGGAAGAAACTGCATTCATTTTCCTGGATTAGTGACCTCTATTGGGGAGCTCATTTTTGTAAGGCTTAATCCAAATGTTAACCTAAACCAGGAGTTCTTTTAATGGATTTTAATGTTATACACTTTGAACTTTCAATGGTTTGTCAAACACACCTGCTTCCCTTCTGTATCACTAATATACCCACATTTTCTTTGGTCTTTCAGCTCTAAGTCCTTTGATCTCCAGTTTCTCCCATCCTGGTGTAAGGGACTACTCTCAGCTGACCCTTGACCTCACCAGGAATGAACTTATAGTGGGAGCAAGGTAAAAACGTATATAATATAATATCTGGCCAACGTTTGGGTTAATGCATGAAACAGATCAATACAGATACACAGTTTATATATTTATATATTAATGTTTATATGAAATATGTTTATATTACAATATAATTTAGAATTTTTATTGTTATATCATTATATTTAATTTGTTGAGGTAATATGTATTATTTAAAAACAAAATATATATACAGGTGCATCTTAATAAATTAGAATGTCGTGGAAAAGTTCATTTATTTATTTGTGTTTGTGTTTCAAACTATTTGTGTTTTGAATTTCAAATGCTAGTAATATATATGTGTGTGTGTGTGTGTGTGTGTGTGTGTGTGTGTAAATAAATGAAAAACAGAACCATTTTCACTAGAGGTCTCAGACTTTTGGACCCCATTTTATTTTTAATTTCCCTTGGCATATTAACGGTACATTTTCATTGCATCTCCAGTTGATAGATCATATCAATCTAACCTTTTTTAATCTCTCTCTTATTTTATCTGCAGAAACTACCTCTTCCGACTGAATCTAAACAACATTTCACTAATTCAGGTGAGACGCATACCTACAGTGCTTATTAATGTTCAGCAGTCTCTACTAGATCATGATTCCTGTTTGATGTGGCCTTTGTGACTTTGTCTAGGGCTGTCTGTAAGGCCTTTGGGTGTTAGAGAAGGCTGGCTTATGGTTATTGATATTGAAATGAATGGGCCAGTTCCCAAAACCGCCTGGACAGACTTCAAAGGATGCGGCATTGCCCGGCACAGTGAGCGAGGGGCATCCTTAGCAAAAGTTTCTACTCTGGCTTGGAGCTAAAACCTCTCAGAAGGTCAGCCAGGACTGTCTGAGGTCTAAATAAAGCAGTGAAATGAGACTGTGGTGGCTTTCCCACCTGTTGCTGCGGTTGAATATATCTCTTTTATTCCCCCAGTAATCTCTGTGCCTTGTCTGGTAGATGTACCAGACATTTATTGAATGCTCTCACTCACAGACCACTCATAATGTTTCGTGCATGAAGCAGCTTGTGGTTGAAGGATGAATAATATTTGAGTATCAGTCAGTTTCATTCTCTCTCCCCTTAGATACCCAGTGCACTTCTGGATGCACAACAAATAGGTACTAAATAAGTCACTCCTTTCATATATTCCCTTGTCTGCGTCTTGTGTTTTGTTTCAATGACGATACTATATTTGCAGCAGTTTTCTCCACTGTCCCAGCGGAGAGGATTAGGTACATTTTCATTTTCCTCAGCCTCACCTTCGCCTGTGTATCTCTCCTGGGCGATTCCAAACTGTGAATAAACAAGGCCGATCTTTCTTCATTTCGACTAACTGGAGTATCACAAGTGGAGGCAGGGTCCAAATCGATGCGCAGCACCTTGCCAGCTTTTGAGAGTGTCTTTGCCTAAACTGCACACAGAGAGAGAAAATTTAAATAGGCAGATGTTAAAGGATGAAGAATGAGACACTAGTGATAGAATTAACCTGACAACACTAAGCATGGCTTCCTGAAATGTAACCAATTCATAAAACGCCATAATACATTTAGTGTTACAACAGTAAAGCCATGAAATAGAAAATCAAACAAAATCACTTAGGTTGCCCTTTCATAGCTCCCTAGACTAAACTGAGTTCTTGATCTTAATAGAATTGATGAAAAACTTTTGAGTTTACTCTACAGTTCAAATGTTTATGGTCAGTAAGATATTTTTGAAAGAAATTAATACTTTTACTCAGCAAGGACACTTTTTTAAATTGATCAAAAATTACATTAATGACTTTGTTGTTTGTTACCCCCCCAAAAAAAATGCTGGTCTTTTGAACTTTCTATTCATTGAAGAGTCCTGCAAAAAAACTATAGTAATGGCTGCTGATAATTCAACATTTGCCATCACAAGAATAAATTACATTTGAAAATAGAAATAGAATAGAAAATAGAAAACAGTTGTTTTAAATTGTAATAATATTTCACACTATTACTGTTTTTACTGTATTTTTGATCAAATAAATGCAGCCTTCATGAGCTTAAGAGATGTCTTTCAAAAACATAAAAAGAAAATCTTTCCAACCCCAAACTTTTGAATGGTGATATAATGGAGATATTAATAGATTTTTTTAATGTTAATTTAATTTTTATTGTTATTATCTAATGAGAAAATAATTGAATCCACTACAGATTTCTCTTGTGCTTTTAGATCCTTTATAGAATTTTTCTATGATTATAATTTAGTAACAAAAAACGCAGGAACCAACTAGTATTTTGGCAGATGCAACCATGAAACTTTTTGTTAGGGTTTCAGCACCTATATTTCAAATCTTGTAGCTAGAGATTCCATTATATGCTTCCATTTTATTCTTAGAATAAGCCATTGTTACTGAGCGCATTGATGTCTGTATAGTATCCTCTCTTATTCATTCATTCCTATCACATTCACACATTCTTCATCTTTTCATCCTGCTCGCTGTACTTTTGTCCACACTTCCACCTGCGTGCCACCTCTCTCCGTCTTCTTTTGTCCTTCTCCCCACACCATTAGAGCAATCCTGCATCTTTCTGCCAGGAGTGTAATGGGGCTGATAAGAAAGGCAGCTCATCTCAGAAATGTATGTCTTGGTGCCAAACATGCAGCCGTTGGCAAGGGAGAGCAACAGCTCAGGCGAGCCTTTTCAACTTTACCCAGGCTGGGATGGGGTGAAAAGAGCTGATTCTTACCCTTTGAATTATTCACTGCGCTGACCCGTGGGTACGCACCTGCTGTCCTCATTTCCGTGAAACTATGAATAAGGGAAATTTGCCATGGCCTGTTATAACTTTCGCTACCAGTCAAAAATTGGACACACGATTTTTAAATGCTTGAAGAGAAATTAGTTGTAGAACTTATGCATGCATAAGAATTTCTTTTAAAAAAAAAATAATAAAATAAATACATATATAAATGTGTACATATATACTATCAGTCAAAAATATGTAAGAATTAAGATTTTTTTTTTATGTTTCTGAAAGAAATATTTTATGTTCACCAGGGATTTATGCATTTATTTGATCAAAATATGGCAAAAATAGTATTCTGAAATATTATTACAATTTAAAATGATGTTTTCTATTTTGATATATTTTTTAAAAATATGATTTATTCCTGGGATGACAAAGCTAATTTTTCAGCAGTAATTATTCAGTCTCACATGCTCCTTTAGAAATAATTGTAATATCTTAATTTGGTGCTCAAGAAAAATTTATTATTAGCAATGTTGAAACTGGTATTGTAATAATATTTCACAATATTACTGTATATTTGCTGTATTTTTGATCTAATAAATGCAGCCTTGGTGAGCGTAAGATACTTATTGTAAAAACATTTAAAAAAAAACGTAATTATAACACATTTTTGGTCTGTAGGATCTATGTACATATAAAATATATAAATAATATATAAAAATATATTATATTATTGTGTGTTTCATGTATTATTATTATTTAAAATTATTACATTTATTTATATGTTTTAATTACATTAATTTATATAGATTTGATTTAATTTTATATAGATCTTTTTGGATCATATAGTTAAATAGGAAAAATATTTCTTTAATTCCCATACTTCCATTTCAGTTTTGAAAATTTTAATTCGGAAACCATTTGACTGGTATTGCAACTAAGCACTTTGAACACCAGCAACTGGATTTTCAGCAACTGCATTATGAATCAACCCAGGGTGCACAGAATTGATTTATGAAAATAATTTTATCTACACCATATTTTTATAACTACCACCATTGTCAAAGCATTAGACTTTTCTCCAGGATCCCAAACCTGTCTATCCTGAGACGGTGTTTTTTTCAGTGAGATCAGTGCGTGCTGTCTGTGCACCCTGTGTTGCTGCTGCTCTTTCCCAAGATCTAAACGGATGCATGAGGCAGCAGGATTCCACTGCTTGCGCCTCATGGGGGACTAGCCGTCTCATGGGATCAGGAACATCGGATGATGTTGGCGTCACTATGCTGGCACAATTGCACAAAGGTACTGTGATTGAGACCCACCCACATACTTCGCTCCTTCCGTGCCTCCCTGAGACTCCTTCACGCTGTAAGTAGGTTCTATTACATGAGCAATAGAAAGGCAACTCAGAACACAGATTCTGTCAGCTTCTCTTTTCTTCTCGGCTCTTGATCCCATCCCTTTGGTACGCATTTGCACAAATGGACCAGATTTGCACAGATCAGTTTACAATGTGGGATGAACTTCCTCTCTCACAATTGAGGCTACAGCATATAGCCAGTCCCAGCCTCCATAGACATTATTGAATCTGTCATATCTGACTAATGCAATTGCTCAGGAGAAATAAGATAATGACAGTTCATTCTCAGAGCCTACATTATTCTATTTATGTGCTCATGGCTATTAATTTACATTATGGCTGTATCTAATGTGAAAATAGATGTTCGTGCACCATGCTGTTCCGAAAAACAAAAGTTCAGCCATCATCTAAATGCTTTTTGCAAAATGAGGTGGAATAATTTCTCCATTCGCAAAGATGTAGATGTAGTCAGACAGATATATTAGGGTATGATTTTCCCAGGATTTACGCTACACCAGACAGAAGTTTGGACACACTTGAATGAGTTTATAATGATCTTTGATCTAAAGGCCTATGCTTACATTCTTTATATGTTTTGTAGACAAATATAAACAGGGCCTATGTACATTTTATTTTTGTACATGGGCACAATTATTTTATTTGTTATTTTATTTTTCATAAATTTGGTACACATGTGAAAATGTTTTTTTTTTTTTAAAGCATCATGCACCCTTATAAAGTTGGTTGAGGGAACTGCCAGAGTATGTTAAGCTACTTTGACCAAGCTAAAATATAAAAGAGTTTTAATTTGTTTATCATTTTTAGCAATGCATAATTCCTATCCTTGCATTTGTGTAATTTCCTAGTTTTGATGCCTTTACTGTTCCTTTAACATGTCACAGCCATATCACCCTGTAGCCAACGTGGTGCTTGAGGAGAGAGCCCATGATATGATTGTAAAGCGCTTTGGGTGTACAGCAATACACAATAAAGCGCTATGTAAATTATTCATTCATTCATTCATGTGGGAAATAGTAAAAATATAGAACAAACTGGTGTGTCCAAACATCTGACTGATATACCGAAGGGTCTCAAAATATAGAGGAGCTTAGATCATACACATCAGAGGCCCAGAACCTCTGGAGATGGATCCAGACCAGAAGCTTGACCTCAGGGTCACTGAAGAGTGATGTGATGTTTTGTATGGGGATGAAGAGCTATGGGAGAGGAGCGTTCACTTTACTAAAGAGTCACGAATGAGATAAAGTCCACGGTTCGACAGGACAGGAATGTAAACAGATGGGTCATGCATGAATAAGTTAGTTTGTGGAGTCTGTCTCAGTCTATCTCAAGTCTTCATCTTCCCTCACCTTTATCCAATGGACTCGCTTGCGTGCGACCACGTACTCATAATGACATCCTCCCTCCATCTCTCAATGGAATCGCTGTCAAATCTCCCCCTTCTGTCTTTGTTGATCTTTGTTTTTATGTCATGCAAGTACATAAAGTACACTGAAGGATAAGAATGTATTCACTTCTCGATGAATGATCCCTTTAAGTCTCGATAGTATTGCTAATCACTAATTCTCCACGTCGTTCCCATCCACTCTGTGTTTGTGCAATATCCTGAAACAGGTCAATAATACTTCACTATACACACAGAATTCACACACATTGCACTGAAAGGTACACTGGTCAGTCTATATCCAAAATTCAAACATCTGAGATGCCAGTCTCTGCATTGACAAGACAGAAGTCTCTGCTCTCTGTCAACAGACAATGCCGTGAGAGCGCTGTGTGCCGAATGCATTCAGTAGACATTGTTACAGCTGCTTTGGACAACGACCTCTGTGGTCAAGAGGTGACTGCCCCCTTCAGCTGTAACCAATAAAGCAGCTGGGTACAAGAGCTGTTTAGATTCTGCTCTGGTTTTGTTTTGGATAGAAATATGTTCAGTGTTCACAAATTATTATGATTATGATTATGAAGCCGCATCCGACTCAACAGATGGAAATGTATGAGCACAATGGTGGCTGCTGCTCTCATTTATTCTAATGATCTGACAGAGGCTCGCAGGATCACGGCGGCAGCTATGCGGCGTGCTACATATTTCATATTCAGGCTCTCGTGGGACGGCTGAGGCCTTAGGAAAATGGTATCAAAATGAGGAAAAGCAATACTAAGCGTCTTCTTTTTGATATGATCACTCAGCGGTCGCCCAAGGTGCACATTTCAACTCTCTGACCTCAGAGTTTGATGAATCTGGGCTGATTTCATCCTACCCACTCATGATTAATTTCCCTCTGCAATTTGACCAGATTGAATTATTGATGCAGTCTTTGCCACTGGTGGGCTAATTTGTGACATACAAACACTGGAAGGAGACAGCAGCAATGAAACCCAACGGGAAATACCTTTTTAAAGAAAAAATTATTTCACTTGAATTGCAGAAGGTATTTGTACCCATTGTTTGTCTTGTTAACAAAATTACTGACAGAAATGTTTGTTAGCAAAAGATTTTGGATAATGATCAGTAATCAGTGATAATGAAGGTGAGACAAAAAGATATAAAGAAAAGGATAAAAAGTAGAAGTAGAAAAGTGCATTGTTATTAAAACTTAAAAATGTTATTACATTTTAAGGATATTTTTTGTCAAATGTCCAATACTACAAAACAAAACAAAACAAAAAAGTTGTAAAAACAAACAATTTATGGCTTCAAAAAAAAAAAAACGAATCTGTGTTTTTGACTTGGTAAAATATCTAAACATCTTAAAAAATTGCAGATTAACAGATAAACTTTAAATATATTTACTGAAAACAAGTTTTAATATCTTAAAGTAAAATTCTAAAGTCAATGTAGGTTACACGTTATTTCGATAGTCCACTTTAGACATTCTATTAACTATAAGTAACTTTGTAACTACATGTCAACTACATGTCAACTAATTATCATTAATTTGCAACTACATGTCTACTAACTCTCAGAGTAGACTTAGAGTAGGTTTAGGGTTAGTAGAATTTGACAAAGAAAGTGTTAGAAGATATTAAGCAGACAATCTACTAATACTCTACTAACTGATAGTTGACATGTAGTTGCAAAGTTACTTACTGCTAATAGAATGTCTAAAGTGGACTATCGAAATAAAGTGTTACCTAAATGTATCTTAATTTGTTAATGTTAAAGATAAAACACAGTAATGATTAAAAATGAAACAACAACAACAAAATAAGTTAAAACAGATGGCATGTAACACATTTAAAAATCTTAATGAGCTCTTAATGAGTTTTGCTTTCCAGTAAAATTAAACATGACACATTTAAAACAAGAAAAAAAAGACTAAGATAATACAACTTTTTTTTTTAGAGTATGTATAATAATTTTTTTTTTCCCTTATTGAAAACAAAAGATTTTTTTTTCTTTTAAGGATAAACCAAACCAAATGTATTGTGATTTATGGTTAAAGGGTGCTCAGAAAAGTATTTGAGCGTTGTGGTGCCTCAGTCACTCACGTCATTGCTCTTTTGCTTGGGAGTTTTGTAACTTGATGAGGCAGTTTGGTTCACTCAAAATATTCTTCTTAAATTAAAGCCATCACTCACATTCACACATGCACCTTTACTGTGCATGCGATGATGATTTTATCCCGGTGTTGTAGTGCAACCACATTGTTAGAGGTGTGCATTAGACACTGACCTGTTGCTTCATTTCTCATCCTGTTTTTCATGCCTAAAGTAAATGTGTTCAGACGGCACAGCTGTGAACCTTCAAAAGACTCCCTGTTTGCAAGTCCTGGGCACAAGCACGTCTCTAGACAAAACCATGCACTACCCTTATTCAGGCCTACAAAGCGGGGTGTTCACCCTCATGCTACACTGCCTCTATTTTTCTGATGGTGAATATGGTTCTGGAATGTGAAGTGAGAGAGAGACGGCTCAGGGAATGCCGTGGGGGAAGGAGGAGATGCTAGAGAGCATATCTGCGCCCTCTTGTGTAAGGTTCAGCGTTCTTAGACAATGAGGTGAAGGTATTGAGAGTCATGTCACATCTTTGAGGGCGGTGGTAAATGGGGATGGGGCCGCTTGAAAAGGGCACTCTGTTAAAGGACAAATCAGGGCGGTGCCTCGGGTTGCCTATTGAAGCACACAGACCTTGAAGATCCGCCAATGAGACGGATAACCTCGCTGCTCCAGCCGGCAAGATGGGGGCGGAGCCATCACACTTTAATCAGGGGCCTCCTTAATGAGTATGCAAATGTCATTTTCCTCCCAAAACAGTGAAGTTTTGGAGGGAAGGAAGTGTTCATGGAAACTCAAGTCCTTCACTGCAAGTATTATTATTTGTTATTTTTGACTTGTTTTCTGGTAAAATGTCTAAACATCTTAAATTAATTTACAAGTGAAATTGTGTAAGAATTTTTTCAAACCTGCTATTTAGAGAATATTTATTTATTTAACAATTATTAATAAAAAATAAAAATAAAAATTCTTGAAATAAAAAAAATATATATTTATTGAAAATTAGTCTTAACATCTTATTCAAGTAAATTTCTCAAGTAAATATATCTTATCTTAATTTAAGATATATATATTTTTTTTTTTGCTATTTGAAAAAAAAAAAAAAAAAATTTTGTACAGATTCTGTATCTTAAGAAATTTTGTGTAATTAAAAAAAAACATAATGATTAAGATTTTTTTGCTGTTTAAAAGGAATATTTTGCATAGACTTTATATCCTAAGAAATTTTCTGAAAAAAGTACATTTGAAATGACAAAGCGACTGTCGGGTTTTGTTTTGTTTTGTTGTTTTACATTTAGCAGATGCTTTAGAAGGAGCTTTAGGTTCACATATGAGACTGTTGTTGGAAAATAGAAGGCAAGTATTAAATTCAAAACACTGTCTGCAAGAAAATTCATATACATGTTTTAGCTTATATATTAAAAAGTGTTAGCAGTGTTCAGGGACCTATATTTTAGCCAGGAAAGTTTAATTTGTGGCAAGTTTGAATTTTTTATTTTTTAATATGTGCTTTAATTCATCCATAATGGTCCCTTGTGCTGTGTAAATATTTAAATTATTCATATTATATAATTAAACTTTTATTATGCATGCCGTTTTTATGACCTTGTATGATTAAGATATATTCAATTCAATTCACCTTTAATTGTGTAGCGCTTTTCATGATACAAATCGTTGCAAAGCAGCTTCACAGAAAATTTAAGTTTCTCTCATCATCTCTTCTCAGGTGTTCTGTCATCTCAGATTTTTGTAAGGGCTGGATCCAGACTGAAGTTTGTGTAATTCCTAGTTACCTCAGGATGCCCATCCCGTGGCAGAAACAGAAAAGCAAATAGACAAAAATTAGCATAGCTGTTGTTCAAACCAAGCAAAAAATGATAATGTGCATTTGAGCAGATATAACTGAAGTACAAGGTTATGAGATAAATTATGTGAATGCTTGGCTAAAGAGATGTGTCTTTAATCTAGATTTAAACAGAATGTGTGTCTGAACCCTGAACATTATCAGGAAGGCTATGGACCCTTTTCACAAGACTGTGATGACGCGTTTAACGGTAAATCCTTGAATCCTGTATGTACATTTATAACACTATTCTTTGTATTATATCACCTTTGCATCATATTACAAAAAAACAGTTAACGCTAATGCGAGGGTGTTTCTAATGCAGCGTCTCTGGGAGGGATGGTAAATTTGACATTGTTCTCTCTTCTGACTGCCGTTATCAGTCTCTCTCAGTTTTTTTCCTTTTATTGAAAGTCATGAAAACACTATCGTGGAGTTTTTCTTTTGCTATTTGAGCAAATGGGAATGCAAAAAATATATTTGTGGTACTCTCCCATTCACTGCTCTTCAAGTTAACCCAACTATGACGACTTCCGATGCTGAGAAACACGGAAATGTGAAAAAGGTCCATTCCAGAGTTTAGGAGCTAAATGCGAAAAAGCTCTACCTCCTTTAGTGGACTTTGCTATCCTAGGTACTACCAAAAGTACAGAGTTTTGCGACCTTAGGGAGCGTGATGGATTGTAGCGTGGTAGAAGACTAGTTAGGTACGCAGGAGCTAAATCATTTAGGGCCTTATAGAAAGTAGTTCTACGCAGTAGTTCTTAATAGGTAGCCATTGTAGAGATTGTAAAATTAGGGTAATATGATTATATTTTCTTGACCTGGTAAGGACTCTATAGCAGCGGCGTTTTGGACTACCTGTAGCTTGTTTATTGAAGATGCAGGACAACCACCTAGTAGTGCAATAGTCCAGTCTTGAGGTCATGAATGCATGAGCTTTTCTGCATCAGAAACAGGTAACATGTACAAGTATAACAAGATACAGTGGGTACGGAAAGTATTCAGACCCCCTTAAATTTTTCACTCTTTGTTATATTGCAGCCATTTGCTAAAATCATTTAAATATTTTCATTTAAAAAAAATTAATTTGTCACCATATTGTAGGAAGATTGATTTAAAATGGTATCTTCTTAATGACGAGTAACAAGTTCTTGAAGGTGCCCTGAGGACAGGTGCAGTGTCCCATGATATGCTTCTCATTTATAACACTTGTAATGTGCCACCGAGACAATAGCTTTATCAACGGAAGCACAAAGCTTGCAAACTGGGTAATTCTCCACCATCCTGCCCTATCTTGTGCTCGTATTAGCATTTTCTCAATACTTGATATGAATGGAATGCATTTTCTAGCCCGGCGTTGTTTCTGTGCCTCACTAATTTATGTATAAATAAATCCCAACTATTTTATCCCTCCATGAAAAATTCATGATACTATTTCATGAGGATGCCAGGAGCAGGGCACTTGGTGCCACCACCATTATTAGAACAGATGAAGTTTGAGTAATTATGCCACAAACAGTGGTGCCGAGTGCGATTTCTGAGCTAGTGCACATACACGGTGCGGTGGCCTCATTAGACCAGCGAGATCCAATTGCAGAGCCACATTAGACTGCACAGTTTCAGCACACATGCCTCACTGTGATTTTCCCTTTGACAGCTTTGTTGGCGAAACGGATGCTCGTCTGTGATTTCAACATCTTTTATACCCTTTAGGGAGTTTTACAGCTATTCCCAATGAAAAAAGTGCATTTTGGACTACTTTATGGTGCATCGTTTGTTATTCAAGTATCATAGGGATGTGAAACGGTCGTTTATCTTTCTTAGCTTATTTTCCTCAAACCGCTCCAGTTTAAGAGGAAGCTACTGTGAGTCTGTTTTTCACCCACAGTATTGACTGTTTTTAGTTTCAAAGTGAATCATTGTAGATATTTTATTACAAATTTTTACGTGTAGTTGTTTTTGAAGTCATTCTAATAATAATAATGAGTAGTAATAATAACGATATTAATAACCATATTTTATTTTATTTTATTTTCAAGCTAAATGAAATCCAGAGTAAGACCACTATTTTTGCTGGTGTTTATGACAGGGTACTTGAGCTGTACTAATGGGGTTTTGGGGTATAAGACAAAAAAGGTTGAAAAACTCAGGCTTATTGAACAAACAGTTACGTCATTATCTCTGCATGTTTTTAATCTATACATTACCTCATCCTCTTTGGTATAACGCTTGTCAAAAGTAATTTATCATTCAAAGGTTCAAACCTCCCACCAGTGAAAAGCTCTCCCATCACCATCCACCACAGCCTGGTGGATACTGGCCCCCCATTGGTGGCAGGGTTTCCAACTTCACATTCAAGCCTTTGCCAAACATGGCATACAGTGTGCTTTTCACAGCCTGCCTCTTCAGAATGCTCTTAGGGAATAGCATTGGAGGGCTGGCATTGTTCCAGTGTGGTGTGAAGAGAGGGACTGCCGTGGCTAAGGTCAGGGTTAAGCTGACGGATTCTTCCAGAAAGCAGGGGCTCACAGACAAGATGTTAATGACCTGAACGATGACTCACCGCTTAGGCATCCATCACAAACATGTCTCAGTTCTGAAACACACATGAATGCAAACACAAACAAAAGAGCACCAGATCTGTGTGGCACTGTGTTGCTCTGTCGTACCTGACAACTTTGGTGTCGTTAACTACTTTGGCAAGAAGGAGGTAGCTAAATGTATACATGCAATCATTGAAAATCAAGGCAGTTTCTCAGTATTAAATGGCCAGTTCACCCACAAATGGAAGTTCTACCATTATTTACTCACCCTCATGTAGTTTCAAGCCCTTATGACTTTCTTCGGGTTTGAAGAGTTCTGTCGCAAGAGCTCTTTTTCATATGGTGAAAGTGAATGGAAGCGATTGCTGGCGAGCTCTTAATATGATGAAAAAATCTTTGCCTCTGCAATAGTTCTCAAATCTTATTCACATGTTGCGTCAAGACATGTCAATGATGACAAAATGCCAGTGACTCTTGTGTTTATCCTATTTAGAAATACAAATGACATTTGAGAGCTGTGGTGTAGGACAAAGCCTTTTCGAATTTTCGTCTTGTAGATTGGTTTATTTTTCTTTGTCCAGTAACATCAACTCACCGACCAATAAGATATAATCTGAAAGGTGCATTGCGCCACCTATTGCAACATAGAAATGTCCTTTCTGTTCAGTCTGACGAATGTTCATATCACTTTTGGGCTTAATAGATTTTTCATTTTGTCTTGACGTAACCATCATTCTTGGTCTCTCTTATCCAATCTGCATGAAATGCCCAATTTAATCAAATCCAAATACAACATTATGGGCTATATTTGCTGTTTTTAATTGGTTTGGGGGAAAAATGAACCTAGAATACCTCAAATCTCTCTTAAGCACACCAACTTCGTGTCTAGAGCTGTTCATAAATTGTTTTGATTAGTTGTCTATTTCTCTTCCTACTTTGCTTTGCCAGGTTCAAATGTTCAGAATAATTATGATTCAGTCCCATCAGTCAGGGCTCACTTGAGCCACAGCATGACAGGTCATGTAAGAGGAAATGGTGTTATTAATCTACAAAACCAATTACCATTACCATACCAGCTTTATCTGCTTATCCACATTGAAAGGTTTCTTATGTTTCTAATATTTCCTGTGAACCTTCCCACACCTTTAGTGGGCCATGCAAACAAATGGGCTAAATTTAGAGTTTCAGTTAAGATCTGAAACCAATGGGACCTCAAGCTGAGAGACAAATGTGGTAGCTTTTGCTTATATCTGAATAATTTGTGAAAGTGTGTGTGTGATTGTGCACATGCCCACCTTAAGACCGCAGGATTGCAGTTTTTAAGTGCTGTCTCTATTATTGTTGGCTGGACACACAGCTCTAAGGGGGCATAATTGGGCAGAGGAAAATGGAGTGGCTTGTGCTGGTGAAAAAAATGAGAGAAGACGACGAGGTCTCTGTGCTTGAATGAGACTAGGGGATGGTATTTACATGCAAATTGCATCTGGTCTTCCAACTGTCTAGTTACCTCACCCTTTTAAGCCACTGGCCCACTTATCATGCTGTTTGCACAATAAACACCACAATAAGGTTAATGTCTTTTTATGCATCTGGCTAAATGCAATATTATCATCAACAGTTGCGTAACCTGGCTCCTGCTTTATTGCAAACAGCTGCTGGGCAACTGCGAATCACGGCAAGTCACTTTTTGGGGTTTATTTTGGTTTCCTAGGCAACAGAATGGGGCCCAGACGAAGACACCAGGAGGTCCTGTCAAAGCAAAGGGAAGACGGAGGTAACTTTAAACCCCCAGGTTCTCTGTTGAAATAGGCACATTTCTTTTAAAATGCTGACAGCCTATTGGCCAGAGGGGTCGGGTATTGTTGAGGTTTGTGGGAGGTCAATATGTTCAGCTTACTTATTCAGTATTTTTAAAGCCCAGAGGTCAGTATTTTCGTTCTTAAGAATATCATTCTTTGAAGGTGAAAGGCAAAATGAAAAATCCACTAGCAGATTAAAGCATTGCCAGAAAAAGCTTAGTTTAAAAAAAAAAAAAAAATTTAAGGACAGGTTCTCTACTACACCATTCTCTTAACCAACACTGAAACTAGTTTCTTATTTCAAAAGTTTGACTTTTTTTTTTTTCCAATGAAAGTTTTTATTGTCATTAACAAGACAGTGCTATTATTCTTTAATTTCCCAGAATGATACACATCCCCCTGCTTAGACTGATCTGCTACAACTGAATAAGTCAGTTATTGGTGAACTATAAACCAACATGGTGGCAGTTCTCATCTCGAATAGACAGTACTACAAATCACAATCTATTTCCTTTGCTGTTAATTTAAGCCGCTTGGCTTTATGCCTCAGTGGCATTAGGGTGCTTATCACATCCCTTTCTATGTGAAATTCTGTCACTTTTTACAGTCAGCTGCACAAAAAGGTTGATGCTGTGACTTGCTGATCCAATGTTAGACGGGATTATTTTGGGTTTGTAGTAGTACAAATGAAAGCTGAGCTAATCTCACTCTTTGGTGAGGTGTAAGTGCTCTCACAGGAAACTGTGTGTATGTTCGGAATGGCATAACATTCTAAAAGAATGTTAAGGATTTCTATAATAATTGTTGAATTTCTTCAATTTACAATACTGTTCAAAAGTTTGGGGTCAGTAATATATTTTGAAAGAAATTAATACTTTCATTCAGCAAGGATTCATTAAATTGATAAAAGGTGACAATAAAGACTTAAATTGTGACAAAAACTGTCTATTTAAAAAAAATTCAGTTATTTTGAACTTTCTATTCATCAAAGAATAATAATAATTTCATGGACTCCTAATAAGAATAAGAAATGTTTCTTGAGCACCAAATCAGTATATTGGGTTGTTTTCTGAGAGCTGAAAATTCAGCTTTGTAAATGTATATTTATAAATAAAATAGAAAACAGCTATTTTAAACTGTAATAATATTTTTGTATTACTGTATTTTCTTGATATTTTATAATCCTATTGTATTTTTAATCAAATAAATGCAGCCTGGTGAGCATAAGAGACTTTTTTCAAAAGCTTCTTTGAAAAAACCTTACCAACTCCAAACTTTTGAACGGTGGTTTATTTCTTTTTTTTTTTTTTTTTTTTTTTTTAATGTGTTTTTTATATTAATTCTTTCAAATAAAAAAACCTAAAAAAAAAAAATCTAAATCTTTTAGGGTTTTTAAAAGTTTTAAGGGAGATTTCACAGGCAGATTAAGTGACAACAGTGAGGCACTGTGGTTAAATCAAGAATCTAACTGGCCTCTATCATTGTTACCAATGTATTGTCAGATTTCAATCCACATTTTATTCCATTACGCATAAACAGGATATAAGCTTGAAGGCTAGAAATATAGTCTCTGGTGAGAAAAAAAAGCTCCTTAAAATGCATGCTACCCTCAAGGCTGACATTTGAAGAAGAGAATGAAAGATTTCCTTTAAAAAAGGTTGAAACATCAAAAGCTTGCTATAGGGCACTTTGTCACACATTTCCATTTTATGTAACATGGATGAATTCATACACAGACATTTTGCAAACACCAATAGATTAAGTAAATCTGAAAAAGAAACAGACAGATACTGATGAAAATAATAGAAATTCATAGGTCGAAAACAGTCATATTCTTACC
>NW_015626394.1:785801-804228 GCF_001515625.1 Sinocyclocheilus rhinocerous
TTTTTTTTTTTTTTTTTTTTTTTTTTTTTTTTTAATGTATCCTATTATGGATTTAAATTTAAAAAGATAATAATTCGTTCCAATTGGAATTGGTTCTAAATTATAACGGACATACCATTACCATTTCTTTAAGATATTTTGATGCAAATGTCGTTTTCCATAGTATAGATGACTGGATGATTTGCCTGGTTTGATTTACAGAATCCCACAATGCAATGTGCCTAAACTGGAGTTTCTATTTCCACTATGGTTCATGAACCAATGTCTGCTGAAACTTCTTTTTCTTGAAATCTTTCTCATCTTATTATTTGATGGGGCTGTAAAAAGTTAATTTCACAGAAGTCATATTCACAAAATTACTGAATTAAACATGTAATGTAGTGAATTTATGTCACAGCTTTGTAACATACTGCTATTTGCATATATTTTCAATTACATATTTTAAATTGTAATCAGTACCATAGTATTTTGAACGTGCCACTGCTATTGTCATACTGTCAAGTGCATCTGCCCCTGCAGGTGGAGTGTCAAAACTACATCCGGGTGTTGCTTGTCAACAAGACAGAGGTGATTACCTGCGGTACCAATGCCTTCCAGCCCCTTTGCATCACCAGAGAGGTAAGCATCTATCGGTTAAATGAGCTGACAAAACTGGAGTTTTTAATCAAAGTGTGTGTGCGTGTAATCCATATCGTATCTTCCTCTCAGGCAGGGAACATGGGCAGAGTGTTGGAGAGGGTGAATGGAGTGGCCCGCTGCCCCTATGACCCCCGTCATAATTCGACTGCTGTGGTGACCGAAAGCGGAGAGCTGTACGCCGCCACGGTCATCGATTTCTCTGGCCGGGACCCTGTTATCTACCGCAGCCTAGGAGGAATGCCACCTCTGCGGACCGCCCAGTACAACTCCAAATGGCTTAATGGTACATTAAACTCATCATCTCATGTCTGATAGTCTCATATTCCAGAGATCGTCTGAAAAGTTTTGACATTTCTCTTGATGTCCTTCCTTTTTTCTGTCCTGCTAATATGCAGCCAAATAGCTGAATGTTGTTCTTCAAATGAAAATTGTTGATGAGACGTTATTTAATTTTGTGTAAATGCTAATAGCACTCCCCCATAGGAAAGAAAAGTTGTTTCCCCTAGACAACAAGATTAAATGGAAATCAAACTGTTATTTTTCTTAAGTCTCCTGCTTCTCATATGTTTTTCTTAATAAAAAAAACAACAACAATAATCTCCTCGTTTCAGTATAGATCTCAAAATTTCACAAAGTCTGTGATCAAAAATTTTCCAATTTGATCTCAAACATATCTCATCAAACATTTCCTATCAGATGATCTCTGTTGTGCTATTTGTGTGTATTTTTTATCTGTATACTCTCTGTATATTCTTACTGTATCGTCTCATTTTTGTCTTTCACACAAACTTTAGGAGAAATATCTGAGCAGGGTTAGGGATATTGTCAAATAAATTAAACCTAAAACCATAAAAATATGGTTACTTGAAATAAAATAAACCTTAACTGAAATAAAAAAATGAACTAAAACTAAAAACTAAAAAAATTATAAAACACAGCAAAATTACTAAAACATTAACTAAAATTAAGATGAAAACTGAAATTATAAAAATAAAAACTAATTCATAATATTAATAAAAAAATGTAATAGTATATAAATGATACAAAATCATTTTATTCTGCAGGTGCTGTCCATGTCAGTGTTCTTTTAGTATCATTGATATACTATTTATGTTTTTGTTAATATTTTGAGATAGATTTTAATTTTATATATATTTTTAATTTATAATTGGAAAGTCTTAGTAATTAGTATTAGTAATGTGTTTTTGTTATTTGTATTAGTTTTTGTTTTTTCAAACGTCTATAAGGTATTTATTTATTTTTATTTATTAGTTTTAGTTTGAGTTATTTTAGTAATTTACCTTAAACTAAACAAAAGAGAGAGAGAGAGAAATGTCACTTTGGCAAGTAGCTGAAGTAAAATATATATATATTGTATTTTCAATTAACATTTATTTCATTTCACATAGCTAAATGTTTTTTATGGTTTTAGTTAACTAAAATAACCCTATTCCATGTTTGCTCTGACCCACTGTAAGTTCCTATATGATACCTAGTAAAAAGTGAGAAAAGCAAAGTTGCCCTCCCACAATTGTTTCTTTTGCGTCGAAGGCACTTTTTTAGAGCAGCCCTGGCCTGTCAGGGGAGGAACCAGTCAAACATAGAGACAAACGAAACTCAGCACACTTCCTGTGCAAAGTCAAAAGGTGTCAATAATCTCCCAGCTGCTGACACTTTGCCTTTTCCCATAGAAAATTCATTCAACGCCAGTTGAAATGGAATAAGCAGAAAGCCAGAGATGTAAGTCATTCAGTGAGGCTCCACTGAGGAGATGTCAGAGGGTAGTTGAGGTGAAAGGAGAAGGACATAGACAAGGGTTGGAGAGTTAGCAATGGTAGTGCAAGTGTAGGACTGGGCAGAGGAGACGAACATTCAGGCATCCAGCAGTGTAATTATTCCTCATGACTGAGAGAGGGTGAAATTGCAGCTGCAACGCTTCATGTCACCCAGTCGGCCTGTAGTTCCACTGTAGGTTCACTCTTGAGGACAGAAAAAGACAAAAAGAGGGAAGCAGGATTATTGAGGCATGCACATTTACCTGCATTCTATGGACACATATTGACCACATTTGAATAAAATCAGCACAAGAGAGCTTAAAGTTAATCTGAATTGCTATTTTACTTCCATAATATGACAAAATTCAAAGTGAAAGAGGATATTCAACATGAAGAATTACTTTTTTCCATTGTGAATGTTTAATCATAAAAAGTGGCATTACATGAATTTTGAATTAGCTAAAAAAAAAGCGGTATTTGTAGCTAAAGTAGCTATTTGGCTATTGGGTAGCAACTTTATTGAGTGGTTTGCTAATATTTGCACAACTGAATACTATTTCTCTTCAAATATATCTTTTTCCAGTTTAGTGTGGTGTGAAGTGTAGCCAAGTATGGTGCCCCATACTCGGAATTTGTGCTCTGCATTTAACCCATCCAAGTGCACACACACACAGCAGTGAACACCCGGAACAATATGACAAAATTCAAAGTGAAAGAGGATATTCAACATGAAGAATTACTTTTTTCCATTGTGAATGTTTAATCATAAAAAGTGGCATTACATGAATTTTGAATTAGCTAAAAAAAAAGCGGTATTTGTAGCTAAAGTAGCTATTTGGCTATTGGGTAGCAACTTTATTGAGTGGTTTGCTAATATTTGCACAACTGAATACTATTTCTCTTCAAATATATCTTTTTCCAGTTTAGTGTGGTGTGAAGTGTAGCCAAGTATGGTGCCCCATACTCGGAATTTGTGCTCTGCATTTAACCCATCCAAGTGCTCACACACAGCAGTGAGTAGTGAACAAACACACACACAGACACACACACCTTGAACACGCGTCCGGGCAGCCATTTTTGCTGCGGCGCCCAAGGAGCGTGGGAAGCGAGCCGGCGCGCTAGTCAAGCTCCAACAGTGCGGTTTTAGAACGCAGCTGCCTAGCATCCATCTGGCGAATCTCCATTCCCTTAATCCCTACCCAACAAAACGGACAAACTTCTCCTGCCCTCCCGAATAAATAAGGATTTTTCAAACTCTGCTGCTCTTTGTTTCACGGAAACCTGGTTGAATAAAGCCATTCCGGACAGCGTGTTACATCTGCCTGGCTTTCAGCTATTCAGAGCTGATCGCGACGCAAAATCAGCGGGGAAATCGCGTGGCGGCGTGACATACTTTTGCATCAATGAAAGGTGGTGTACAGATGTAACAGCATTGAAGAAGATGTGCTGTCCCGATCTAGAAGCACTCTTCATCATCTGTAAGCCTTTCTTCTCGTCGCGGGAATTTTTCTCGTTCATTCTGTTTAGTGTTTACATTCCTCCGCGAGTACACGTGAGCGCGGAGCTACAACTGCTGGCTGATCAGATCACAGTCACAGAACAACAACACCCAGACTCTGTCATAATCATTCTCGGGGAATTTAATAAAGCAAACCTCACACGTGAACTGCCAAAATTCAAGCAACACATTACATGCCTCACCAGAGACAAAAATATTTTGGACCACTGCTACACCACAATAAAGGCTGCATATCGCTCCATTTCCAGAGCAGCTTTAGGACTCTCTGACCACTGCCTGGTTCATCTTCTCCCAACATACAGGCAAAAACTTAAATCTGCTAAGTCTGTAGTAAGGACTGTAAAGAGATGGACGAACGAATCTGATTGGAGTGTTTTTGAAGCTGTTACTTCAGCTGCTCTGGACGCGTTCACAGATTCTGTGACATCCTATATCAGTTTCTGTGAGGATATATGCATTCCTACCAGGACTTATTTAACATACAACAATGATAAGCCATGGTTCACAGCAAAACTCCGACAGCTTCGTCAGGCCAAAGAGGGTGCCTACAGGAGTGGGGACAGAATCATGTACAGTCAGGCCAGGAACACAGTGACAAAGGAGATTAGAGTGGCTAAGAGGAGCTACTCTAAAAAGCTTGAAAATCTGTTTTCAGTCAACAACCCTGCTTCAGTGTGGAAAGGCCTGAAAGACATTGCAAACTACAAGACCCCATCCCCCAGCACTGAGGCGAATCAACAACTTGCTGAAGACCTGAATGAGTTTTACTGTAGATTTGAAACTCCCGGTCTCACACCCAACACCCGTTCTGACCATCTCTCTACACAAACATTAACACCTCCATCAACTCCCTTCTCCCCCTCCTGCACTTCGGATCAGAGAAGATGATGTGTGTCAAATCTTCAGGAAACAAAAGAGAAGGAAAGCACCAGCCCCAGACGGTGTTTCACCAGCCTTTCTAAAAACCTGTGTTGAACAGCTGGCCCACATATTTTCAAAGATCGTCAACAGATCACTGGAGCTGTGCAAAGTCCCTGCCTGCTTCAAACACTGCACCATCATCCCCATCCCAAAGAAACCCAAAATCACATGACTGAATGACTACAGACCTGTTGCCTTAACATCTGTGGCCATGAAGTCATTTGAGAGACTGGTGTTGGCTTATCTGAAGAACATCACTGGACTCTTACTCGACCCCCCGTAGTTTGCTTACCGAGCAAACAGATCCGTGGATGATGCAGTGAACATGGAACTGCATTTCATTCTGCAGCATCTTATGTGAGGGTCCTGTTTGTGGACTTCAGTTCGGCCTTCAACACCATCATCCCAACACTCCTCCAGACCAAACTAACCTAACTCTCTGTTCCTAGCTCTGTCAGTGGATCACCAGCTTTCTGACAGATAGGCAACAGTTAGTGAGACTGGGGAAATTCAGGTCAAACAGCCACACCATCAGCCCTCAGGGAAGCGTTCGCTCCCCACTGCTCTTCTCCCTGTACACCAACACCTCTACTGACCCCTCTGTCAAGCTTCTGAAGTTTGCAGACGACACTACAGTCATCGGCCTCATCCAGGACAGTGATGAGTCTGCTTACAGACAAGAGGTTGAGCAGCTGGCTGTTTGGTGCAGTCTTAACAACCTGGAGCTTAACATGCTCAAATCTGTGGGGATGATTGTGGACTTCAGGAGAAACCTCCCAGCACTCCCCCCAGTCACTATCATGAACAGCACCAGTAGAGTCATTCAGGTTGCTGGGCACCACCATCTCTCAGGACCTGAAGTGGGACACATTGACTCCATTGTTTAAAAACTTCCTTACTTCCTTACTTCCTTTGCCAGCTGAGGAAGTTCAATGTTAGCGGGATATGGACTCAGTAGACATGAAGTGTGAATTAAAAACGTATTTCTGTACTGGGGGTCAGTGAAAAACGGCATGAACCTCAAGGGTCTACAATTGAATCCATCCGGACTGTTATTATAACGGTTGTGCCAGGTGCTGACTGAATGTTTTTTAAACACTGAACCCATGTGGGGTCGTACCCGAAGTGAGATATGATATTATTGTAGCACAGCTCTGATTCAATGAGAAATATCATCATCGCCAGCAGCGTGGCTATTAGCGCATGCCTCTCTCCTCTGGTGCTTATTGGGACTTGTTATTCACTTCACAGCTTAGTGTTTTTCCCTGACTGTGGCTCGCAGATAAACACACACATACAAGGACCCCTGATGGAGTGGCGGTGTGGAAATGAGGCAGTATTTACGTTCAGCATGGAAGAAGGAAAATATCGTTTGTCATATTCAGTCCCTCACAAATCAGCACACTCACACCCTGCCTGTTTCAGCTTAGAAAAAAAACTTGATGAATTCATGCAGTCACTGGGAAGTAATTGTTGTAGTGCTGAATGCATCAGTATTGGTATTCACTGTATCTCTCTGACCACTTCCTTTACCCTGATCTGTGTGGAAGTGTAGTTATGAGGTCTCATTGAAACTGAAAGCTGAAGAATTGTTTGTTCACAACAACAATCCCCTATTGGTGCATCTGGACAGAGAATTTAATCTTTGTTATGGTTCACTGCTTACAAAATGCACCATGGTACAGTGAGTCAGTACTGCATACTATGATAAATATTCATATACTAGTGTATTTTCATGGTACCAGATACTTAAAATGCAAACCAAATAAGCATTAGACTACTCCAAATGTTATTCAAAATACTCCAAATTCATATCCAAAATATAATAATACCATAATCATTTTTGGTACTTTTTGTTAGTGAAAATTCATCATCAGTCATAATTTATTCACATTTAAAATACAGGTATGAATCAGATAATACCATATTATATACAGTACTGTTTAAAAGTTTAGGGTCAGTAAAATGTAATGTTATACTGCCAAAGGCTGCATTTATTTTATTGATAATACAGTAAAAACAGTGAGGATCATTCTAATATGCTGATTTGGTGCTCAAGAAACATTTCTTCTTATTATCAATGTTGAAAACAGTTGTGCTGCTTAATATTTTGTGGAAACTGATACATGTTTTTCAGGATTCTTTGATGAATAGAAAATTCAAAGAAACAGCATTTATTTGAAATAATTTAAAAAGTCTTTGCTGTCACTTTAAAATGAATTCCTTTATATTAATTAAAATAATATAAGAAAAATTAAATCGTACTGACTTTTGTTGGCCCCAGACTTACACAGTAGTGTAAATTGGTACACATTCATATACCACTGTATTTACATGGTGCTTTAATGTCCAAAAATCATGATACTGCTTAGTACGTCTAAACCCTATGGAAGCCCGTTTCCGCCACTGAATAAAAAATAAAATAGGTAATTGCGACTTTTTATCTCACAATTCTGACTTTTTGTCGCAATTACCTTTTTTTTTAAATTTTTTTTTATTCAGTGGCGGAAACGGGCTTCCATAAAACCCTGTCTTTACCATGATACAGTAAAAATAAAACATGGTAATGCGAAGTCGCAATTACCTTTTTTTTAAAAAATTTTTTATTCAGTGGCGGAAACGGGCTTCCATAAAACCCTGTCTTTACCATGATACAGTAAAAATAAAACATGGTAATGCCATGGTATTAGTAACCCAAACTTTAAAATGTTCTTCATTTACTCACCATGATACAGTGATCAAGTGTTAATACCATAATATTTGATATATGCCATGGTACATATTTATATACCAAAGTATTCACATTGCCCACCAAAAAGCATGATATGAACCTGAAATAAAGTATAATTTAGTGTATTTTTTTATTTTATTTTTTTTCTGCGCTAAATATAGCATAAAGTCACGTGGGCTGCGTTAATTATACTTTTTGTGATTTCAGTACATGGTACAATGCACAAAGGTCCAGTCCAGTTTTGACCGTAACTTCTGTTGCAGTCAGTTTATGCAGATAGAGCAGTATCGTTTTTTTCTTATGCATGCAGAGTTTTCTCTGGGCTGTTTCTGAGTCTGTGTCCACTGAGGATTTTTGGTATTTATTGAGTTTAAAATTGAATCAAAAACAGTTATGGCTATTGATGCCTCTCCTGGGCTTCACAGTGTAACCGTAATCTCATTCTTGTAAACTGCTGCGATGGCCTCAGCAGTGATTATAGTCATGCCTATTTACAGGTGAATATCTATGGCATGCATTACTGGACGGGCTGGGGAATAAACAGCCCTTGGGGCTAAGACATTATTCAGTGTGTGATATTAACTCTGACTAATGCAATCCAGACCAGTGCCACCTGGACCAACGGGACAGCTCTTTGTATTCAGAATAATTTTTGCATGTCACATGCACACAGTCTTCTGCTCCAGTCCTAGGTAGTCATAAGCAGATATAAGAGTGGCATAAGAGTGGAATTAAGAAATTCAAGGAAAACGGATGCAGGCCAGTTTGCTATGGAAGTAAAGTAATTGTTTTGCCGTTTAAACCACTTTATGCTGCATTACTGAGAGTCCTGCTATAGATGTACCCATTTGAAATGCTTGTTGTGCCTGTAAGGTGTTTAGCCACGCTTTTTTCCTTCTCCTTCAGAGCCTCACTTCATCTCGGCTTACGACGTGGGTCTTTTCACCTTCTTCTTCTTGAGGGAAAATGCAGTGGAACACGACTGTGGTAAGACCGTGTACTCACGGGTGGCGCGGGTGTGTAAGAATGACATAGGAGGACGCTTCTTGCTGGAAGACACGTGGACCACCTTCACAAAGGCACGACTCAACTGCTCACGGTCGGGAGAGATCCCGTTCTACTACAATGAGCTACAGAGCACCTTCTACCTGCCTGAACAGGATCTCATCTATGGCATCTTCACCACCAACGTGTAAGTTTAGTAATCTAACACAACATTAGCATAATTTTGTGTAGATGTCTGAGTGAGATGTTTTGAGATGAGATGAGTTTTTTTACAGTTTGACCAATTACGGCAGCTAAAATAAACACTTTCCCTTATACCCAGGGGGTTAATTTGTGCTGGATCCTGGCGGAACAGGATCCGGGACCTATCGGTTTTTAAGTCTCTGTGTTCTGGTACATGCAGTATCTCTCATCAGAAGGGCATTTTGGACGCTTCTGATGAGAGTTAAACAGAAACTGTTAAACAGAATATTAGTTGTGATGACAGAAAAGGGAAGATTAGTAATACTCATGGTCACAGTAAAGATACTACCATGTTCTTTTTGCCCTCCCGGCTATAAATATGCTATTTATATTAATGCAATATCAGGCATTATTTGTGAATAACACGTCCCCAGTATTTAGCAGTCTTTATCTTCCTCTGCTGTGCTGTGTATGTTGTTAGGATGGCAAAAAGTTTAAAAATACAATTTTTAGTCTGGTCTGCCTCAGTGGTGTAATAACAGTGCTCACCAAAGTCAAAATGATTGAGACGGCCGATCAAATCAAAGAGATGCTTCAGTTTTAACTGTGTAAGAGCGTGAGGTAATGCAAGCAGCTTTACATTTAATCATTAAATGTTTCTTAAATTACTGTCTGGCACATCTTACAATAGCAATCTTAAAAGACTGGCAGGAACAAACTACTTGACTTCTTTAGTCAAATTTTGCCATTTTAAATTAAAATATATTATTTACATGATTGTGGAATTCATAAATGAATGTGAGTAGCATAAAATTATTTTTGCCACAATATTTATATCAACCAAATTATTTGAAATTGATGCCTGTAGGCCCCAGCTTGGTAAATGGGGATTGGAGTACGTGGCATGTTATTCTGTGTATGTTCTGGGACCTGTGGCTGCTATGCTATTTGTGTTCTGGCACCTTCCGATTTACAAATTAAGCACTGCTCATACCAATGATTAAATTGTAATCTTAAATCTTGATGGACATATAATGTCCATATATACACACTTAGATAGTGAGTGTGTAGGAAACCTGTGCTTTGCAAACCCAAATAGCTGTGAATATCATTTATTAAGATGAACAGTTTGAATTGCACCTTAAGTTAACAGGTTAAGTCTGTTTCAGTGTGTTCAAGAAATGTGAGATGGCCTTAGAGAGTAGTACAGGAATATGTTGCATCACATCCACCTCTGTTACTAATTAGACAGAAAATAAATTAGTGCTAGATTTACAAGTATATTTTTGCCCTTAATTACAAGTCACTTTGCTAACAAAGTATTTGCTAAGTATATGAATTTAATATAATAATGAATTAACAGCTAAAAAAGGTGCCAGCTGTCACAGACTTTCTTAATAAATCTTTAGAGAAATCTTATTTTTTACTGACAGTCAACAAGCACTTCTTTATATTCATCTTGCTGTTCAAAATTTTACAGTCACATTCTGCATATATTACATGCTGATAACCGCAACAAAATCTATTCTATCCAACTTAGTTGTGCAACACTTCTTAGAGATTCTGTCCTATAGGATGAATCACTAATGCATTACTTTCAATTAAAACATCTACTAAATAAATAAATGTAAAAATTTTTGTTGAAGTATACCAGAAAATATGCATAATGTCCGCTAGTGGTCAACCAAAATTTTTTATCTATCACTTTTATCACTACTTAACGGTATACTGCAAACAACCTCTCAAATATATAGCAAGTAGTATGGCAGTGTAAACATGAATATCCTCCCTCTCTTGCTCTCCTTCCCTATATCTCTCTCTCATTCTCACTCCTTTTATCTCTGTTTCTTTTTTTGTCTCTTTTCCTGTCCCCTTTCACTCACTGCCCCAGTAGGAACGGAATATGGTAATGCAATCAGAACAACAGAGTCTCCATCTGTCTGTGGTAAATTGAACACCTTAAGCAATGTTCCCTGGGGTTTGGGGCTGCAAAACAGGGAGGGTGGGCATGGGAGGAGCGGAGCGAGACAGAACGCAAGAGAGCAGTAAAAAATGCCTGCAAGTGTTAGTAGTAGTTTGTCCCGAGGTATTGGCAGCGTGAGAGTGTACTTTCATTGATTTGTCTGAAGGTGTCAAAGCAGTATATGTCCTTATACTGAGCTTACAGACAGTAATAGCGATCTAATATAAATTAGATGCATTGTAAAAAGCCTCTTAAGGTAAATAACTTTTTTTATTTTGTATTTTTAAGGATATTATATACAGACCTTTTATTTTTCTTTCCCTGTTTTGATTTTTTAACCAAAGTAACATGGATATATAAGCTTTTCATTGTTTGGCGTGGGCTCCTCGGCTCTTTTATGATTATTATTGTTCATAAATTTAACTTGAACATTGGAATGTTTTATTAAATTGCGATTTCTGCATTTTATGAAAGCAATAGAGGTTGTACTTTGCAGTGAATTTACCACAGTTTTCTAAATTGGTGTTCTGTAGTGGCTAAAATCACTATTTCTCTTTATTTTATTGGTTTACTACATGGCTTACTACATGGCTCTCTTGATTCTGATCGGTCAGTCACAGCATTTGGTGATCAAATCTTTTGTATAATGACCATTTAATGGGATAATTGACTTTGGCAAACATATTGTACTGTAACTATGCTAGTTTCATGTGTCATGTATCACTCAGCGGTCAAGTCAAGTCACCTTTATTTATATAGCGCTTTATTCAATACAGATTGTGTCACAGCAGCTTTACAGTTTTAAACAGGAAAACATGTGCTGATAATGCAAGAGGACAATAGAAAACAGTCAGTTTATCAGTTAAAGTCAGTTCATTGTTGAGTCAGTGATGTCATCATCCATCATCCTCTTCTAATGGTGTCTGTGCAGTCAAGTCAACAATGTTGCCAGAAATTGTGTCCCCAATGGTGACAGTGGCAAGGAAACTAAACTCCATTGGTGACAGAAATGGAGAAAAAAAACCTTGAGAGAAACCAGGCTCAGTCAGGGAGCCAGCATGGTGTGGTTTAATTCCAGGCTGCAGCGCACATCAGATTGAGCAGAGGATTCATCTGGTAATCATAGTCTTGTGCTGATGGCCGACAAGGTCTTCACAGAGGATCTGTCTTTAGAGTTTGTCTAGTTGACATGGTCTCCGCTGACTTTCAGGGCTGTAGAGGTCGTCTCTAGGTGCTGATCCACCATCTGGTCTGGATACGGACTGGACCCAGGTGACTGCAGTGGTCTCTTTGTTCTCATTTAATTAAATGTAGGATTAATTTATAAACCCCTGTCGACCCTTTCTGGGTTTATTTTGTGATCGTACTGGCTGACTGGAAATCTTCCCTTATTTGTGACCTATCATATGTTTTGGTGTGAGGAAATGTTTATGGAAACACATTTCAAAGTATTTTGAAGTGGTTTCTTCTTTATTTTAGTAGTTTTTTTTTGTTGCTTTTTTTAAATTAACTTTTTGAAGGAATAGCTATCACCCTCATTTCTGTCAATCAACTGCATCTTTAACTGGGTGGAACAGACGTTTTGGCAGATAATATGATGACAGGCAACCCCTCTGGAAAACAGATCCAGGGGTGTGAATGAATACGTCTATCATGAATACACACACTTTCATGCCTGAATTACAACAAACACAGAATAACAGCCAAGTGCATCTCTTTGCTCACTGTGATACATCATGACACAATCCACCTTGAAATTAGTTTTTTGTACCTCGTAGCAGGAATCTTCAATTCAAGTTTATTCCATGCATATTTCTTTCATGTAGATGTATGGAGGGGATGGTATTAAGGGATTCTGCTTTCTGTTGTTTTTCATCTCTCTGAAACTGAAGATGTTATGCTACAGCGTTTTAAATAGCTTTAAATATAAATATTGTGTAATCTACTTGCATTTAAATATTTAACATAATATAAATATTTAATAATAATATTTAATATAAATATTTATGGCATTTAAATATAAAAGTCCCATAGAATATGCAATAGAAGTTTACAGAAGTTAAACTTCCAACCTGGTCTCATGGCAAAAACGTACCCGGGGGCACATTTTCGCGAGACGCGAAATACGTACCAATAATATCACTGCAGTTTCCAAAAGAAATGAACACTAGAGGCAGTAAAACTCCGACACCTTTTATTCCTTTTCACACACATTTACAGAGTTTCGATTAATAAAGCGTAATTTTACAGTTGGATATTTGAATTCTGAACCGCCGCAATACTACCTGAAGCAACGTAATAAAAACACAGCAATACGTACCTTTATCAACGTAATAAAAACGTGCCAGGGTTCACGTATTGAACCCGTGTTTTAGCGCCACTCAGTGGACATTTCTCTTTGAAACTGCGGCGAAACGTGCAGTAAGGTACGTAAAAACGGTGTTGCAGAAAAGTACCCAGAGGTACGTATTTTTATGGGACTGGGTTGCAACCCAACCCAACCCAAACTTCTGCATTTACGATATATATTTCAACAAATTTGCAATCTTGGCAATAAAGTTGCTATGTATTGTTCTAAAATAATTAAGTACATGCAGATGTATTAACTATCCGATTTTGATAATTAGTACTTTTTTAAACAAATGCTTGAGTGCACATTTTTCACAAGGGCACATTTTTTCACTAGACTACGTAAAAATATTTATTAATAATCTTGCCTCAGTCCTGGCTGTGGAAGGTTGCTGAGCTGGCTCTTTGTTTTTTTGCTGCGATGCAGGTATTCACTTAAGTTGAAACACTGAAGTAATGTATTTTCTTTTTTTCCCTTTTTCCCTTGAGTGCTGTCCTACTTTGTCTTAATCAACTTTATGGACCTCTCGGATGACCTCAAATGACCCTGTGCTTTTTGACATATTGTCTATTCTGTCATCATAACTCAACATGACTTCATCTAAATAAGCATGTGATCTACTGTACGTGCCGCTTGGAAAGCTCCGAAGTCATCTGCTCTCACAGTGAGAAGACTTCATTCCCATATGTTGCGTGTAATACTGAGCATGGCATGGGATTTGCTAGAGTAGGTGACTTTGCAAAGGGTTATAGGACGAAACTCTGTACTTTACTTTTTACACACCTCAACAGCCTTAAAACTGCACCATCATCCGTGTGAAAGTCACATCTGCACAAGCATAAATGCAATAAACGCCACCGTGACTTAGCTTAGGTATGCATCATTTGACCAGACAGTGCATTTATGCATTTTTATGTATGCATGTATACTATAAACCTTGCTCAAACATGCGTACTGTACACTACACTTGCTGTTGTACTCATTCATTTTTAGCTCTCTGACTAGTGCTTATAAGACTACATTCACACCTTGACAACATACAGTACAGTTGAGGTCAGAAATATTAGCCCAGGTTTAGTCATTTGTTGGTATTTGATAAAATCCATAATGCCATGTATCGGAACAAGACATTCTGGACCTCTGGGAGAAAAAAAAGGTTCACAATATTAAATATCCAGTAATATATTTAACCGTGGGCATGGGGTACTTTTTATTCCGGTGTATCCCCATGTGTGCCAAAAAGCTCTTTTTTTTGTTTCACCATAGAACCTGGTCCAGTTTGAAGTCCCAGTAATGTCTGGCAACTGAATATGCTGGAGTTGTTTTTGATTTAGAACAGAAGATTTTTTTCTTGAAACCCTCCCAAACAACCTGTGGTGATATAGGTGCTGTTTGATTTCTATTTATTTAGAGGCTTTCTGACCACAATACTCGAGTAATTTCTGCAGTTTTCCAGTTGTTATCCTTGTGTAGTCTTTGGCCTCTCAAACTCTCCTCTTCACCGTGCATTAGGATGATAGAGGCACATGTCCTCTTCCAGGTTGATTTGTAACATCTCCAGTTGATTGGAACGTCTTAATTATTGCCCTGATGGAGGAAGTGGGAATGCTTTACAATGCTTTAGCTATTTTCTTACAGCTACTTTCTAATGTGTGAACCTGAACAATCTTTTACTACACATAAGAACTATATTCTTTGATTTTACTCATTGTTATGGATGATTAAGGAAATCTGGCCTTTGTGTTACCTCATAACACAATTTTTATACTCCTGTGAAAGGAAATTTATACTCCAGGAAGTCATGGCTGGACAGTTTCATGATCATTGTCACCCTGGTGTGCTAAACAATGCAAATGGGAATATGCTTCATAGATATTTTATTCATATGAATTTCTAGCGGTGCTAATAATTGTGGCCAACCTGTATTGGAGAAAAACATTTATTTCATAATGTGATTTTTCCCACCAATTTCAATTGTTTTACTTCAATGAAAGGTTAGATTTTTTTGAACTTTTTAATGAAAGATCAAAAGGATAAACCATGCACATTTATTTTCACAGACTTCTTTGCTCATATTTATCAAGGGGGCTAATAATTCTGACCTCAACTGTATTTACTTAACATGAGTTTCAAATCCTACTAATCCTGTCCCTACTGTACAGCAGCTTACAGGAATGAATATGTCCAAATTACCAAAGTCACAAGTGTTTTGTAAAATTCAGAATTGAAGCAGATTTGGCTCACTTTTAATTTGAGAGTATGAATTTGAATTGAATTAGTCACATCCAACGAGAAGATAAATTGTTAATTGAATTGAAATGACGGGTGAAGTTGACTCTATTCTAAAGGAATTAGAATGATTATTTAAACTTTTTTGTCATTCTTATACTTATCATCCTTGGTGTGAACTGGCCTTAACTACAGTGACTGAATAAGAAAGAGTAAGCAGCTGGATCTAAAACCTTCGGAATATTGCTCTGTATGATGGGCACATTGCACTGTATGATGTGATTGTATGAAATTTGAACTGCATGATGTGAACTGTATGAAGTTTGGTTATAGAATGTGGTGTCACTTTTATTTATAATTACACTTTTGTAAATGTAACTGTATTTAGAAGTCTGTAACAGGACTGGCAACTGTATTCTGCTGCTGTGTGAAGAAGATATATAGACAGTCAGCAGGGAAGCAGCTCTCTAGCTGTTTCTTGTCTCTATAGAGGTAAAATCTCAAAAAAGCAAAAACCTTGTAGTCTTTCATAAAGTTTCAGAGTCTTGCTTTTGAATGCTAGAGTGAAAGAGGAGAAATAGCTTGAGATAATTGGCTGTCCTGTCAGAGCCTGCTCTGTCCTCGCAGCCTAGGGCTGACCGGATTAGAGCCCATGTTTCATCTGCGCACCAGCCTTCTGAGCAGCACTGCCAAGAGCCTCTCATTTTACCACGCTAACTTTCCATGTTGAACCCCTCATATGTAATGTCACCAGAGTCGAGCTGCAGAACCAGGCTTGAATCATCTTCAAGTCCATGCCTCACCAGGCCACATAACAAGAGCCTGAGCCAGACACCAGCGTCTGGCAGGCCGAGTCCCCCTCCTGGAGCTTGTTCCCATCTGTCTGTGGCTCCAGCGTTACCGCCACAGTTATTGCTGCTCATTTATGTGCGGTCTCAACAGTTACAGCACACAACAATACATTTGATAACAAGAATAACTTCCCATTTTGAGTGATCCTCACTGTTGACCTCAAAAGATCCCATGCTATTTTTCTTGCACGTGTGTAACTTGTGACATCTAAATAGCTACAGTATAAAATCTACTATAACCTTCATAGTCACCTGCTGCCGCAGATGGAAGACTTGAACTTCCAATAGTGAGGGCTATACATAGCATGTCATTAGACTTTGTTAGTGTAGGTGACCTTTAACACCAGCTGCTTGTCATACTTATAATGTTGTAAGTATAAACAGTAATGCAGTGTATACTTGGTTCAAAATGAACTTTTTTGTCAATGAGTATTTTTTTTTTCATTATTTTTATTGTATATTTATATGAAAGTGAACGCATTTACAGTAGTATATTACAATATAAAATTCAATATTAATAAATTAAAGGTGCAGTAGGACATCTTGGAAAATGCTAACTTTAGCCTCTCTGGTATAAATACATGTAAATACATTAAAGACCACTTAACTTAATGATTGCTATCGGGATGTGAAGAGACTTTCAACCAGCATAACAAAAAATATTTCTTAAGACAATCACCTAATGCACCTTTAAACTGTACATAATTTTCTATTTTTATAAATATTAAAAATATTGTAAATATTATAAATTATTTTTGTTTATTATATAAATGAATACAAATATAAATAAAAAATATAAGTAAAAATGTGTATATATATTTGGCTCTGGTCCCTGAGGGCTTCTGGCATGCCTCTAAGTCTGTCTATGGACATACTGAAAGCTCCGGGGACATTTCTCAGGGTAACAAGACAAAACTCTTTCCTTTCTTTGTCACTTCAACAGCTTCTGAAACTGCACTGTCATCTATACAAAATTCAATGTGAGTCTGGTAACAAGAATAACCACCCAATTCATTCACTGCAGAGCTCATCTCTGCTCCTGACAGCTTACTTGGATCTCTGGGCCACCTGTCACTCAAATCGATGGAGTTAATTAAGTCACGATGCTTTTGAGAATGTTTCATGCCAGAAGAAGCTGGCAAGATCTGCCTGGCTTAACTGATTATGAACTTTTATGTTTGTCTCAAGATTCTAGATTTGTATAACTGTCTGTGCAGCCTTGAGGCCATGGAGTGTAGAGGGTCTAACAGCTGTATGCTGTGTGTGGGAAAATACATGCCGCCATATTATTTTAGAGATCAACAATTCTTTTTTCACGACGGTACTGATACTTTTTTTTTTGTCTGTTTGATGATTTTTAATTGTTTTATTTTTTGCTTTTTGACAAAATAGTTGTTAGATTATAGAACAAAAACTAATTAAAGGGGTGGTTCATTGCGATTTCACTTTTTTAATGTTAGTTAGTGTGTAATGTTGCTGTTTGAGCATAAACAATATCTGCAAAGTTACGAAGCTGAAAGTTCAATGCAAACGGAGATATCGTCTTTTAAAATTCTGGCAGTTTAATGCCTACAAAAACGGCTGGTAGGGACTACAACAATCTACTTCCAGGGTTCGTGATGTAACAAACCCAGATAAACCCCGCCCTCAGGAAAAGTCAGCAAAGGGGAGCTGCGCTGCTTTAGAGAAGAGGAAGAGAAAACTAGAGGTGCAAGTAAAAATCTATTCATATATGAATCGTGATTCTGTCTTCTAACGATTCTAATGGATTCACAAGTTTCAAAATCAATGTTCTAAAGCAGCGGTTCTTAATACTGTTCCTCGCGTTCCCCTGCTCTGCACACGCTCTGCATCTCTCTCTCTCTCTCTCTCTCATTCAGATCACCAGCTCAGCTCAAACAATGAACTGTTCCAATTATACAATAATTTTCACATAGCTATATAAGAAGCATTAAACATGGACGCGCATGCGGTTGCTGTACTGTATTAAAGCTTTAATCAGGATAAAACCGTATATTAAAAGCTAACATAAGCAGTAGCATTTACAAATAACAGCGTATCTAAAAGTATGAGACAACAACAAACAAAAAACATAGGCCTACCATTAAAAGCCGTGCTTGCACAGGTTCTGCACGATCCTCTTCAAAAATATCCTCTGCTTCTCAATCGGGCTCAAACTGATAAGCGATACTAACAACGCCTTTGTTTACAATACAACCAGAGCACATGCCGCTGAGGTGAGGGGCGGGACGTTTAGACAC
>NW_015626394.1:804403-813832 GCF_001515625.1 Sinocyclocheilus rhinocerous
CATTAACACATGTTAGACTGCACCCCATAAACACAATCAAGCCTAGAAAAAAAACTGTGAACCACCCCTTTAAAAATGTTTATAAAATACATAAAATCTTTTATATAAACATTTTATTTTATTATATTGTAAAATAATATAATATATAATAATGTATTAATATACAGTATAATCTACTATATATTACATGTAAGTATAATATTCTCTGTAATGGGTTTTAAGTTAAATAGCATTTATCTGCAGACCCAATATTAAAAAACCAATGACTGAACATTTTGAATATATTTAAAATTGTATAATATACCATTTATATTCCATATACAAAGACCATATATTGATATTGCATGTTTATAGACAGATATAAATACATATTGCATGTTTTCATATTACCAACATTTTAATCATCTTTCTTTCTTTCATGTGATCCAGGAACAGCATTGCAGCCTCTGCAGTTTGTGCATACAACCTCAGCGCTATCACGCAGGCTTTCAACGGGCCCTTTCGCTCCCAGGAGAACCCTCGCTCCACGTGGCTGCCTACCCCAAACCCCATCCCTAACTTCCAGGTGCATCATTCCCCCTGAATGTCTTTTACATTTTGTTCTCTGTGTGTGTGTGTGTGTGTGTGAAACAAACAGCCAGTAGATAAGTTCTATTAGCCTGGCACTGTGAGAGTAATTGCTCAAGACCAGCTGGGTGTACCTGCATGCATCGTAATTCACAGTTATTGTCTACTTTCCTATAAAATGACATGGTGAGAAGTTTGCATTTTTTGGAAAGGTTTTTTGCTAGTTTATATTTGCAATGCCCTGCTTGACCTCTACACTAACTAATGTACCACCAAATCCTTATAGAAATAGTATTAGTTAGCATTAGTTATGCAGCCTTGTGTAATTATGCTTTGCCTTCTGTTCTGACTTATTAGAGTATGGAACTATTCTTAAGGCTCTGGCAACCACAAATAAGAGCCTGCAAGGTTGCTACTTGGAGGAGATGCAGCTCTTCCCTCCTGGTCTGCGCGAGCCAATCCTGAGCCCTCAGATTCTCCATGGCGACAGGACTCTTTTTGTGGGCCTGAATGACAAAGTGATGAAGATCCCTCTGGCGAGATGCTCCAGCCACAAAACAGAATTGTGAGTACCATGTTTCATCTGTACATTTTGTGCAGCACACAGCTTTAACAATCAAGGTCTTCATATGTGACCCTGGACAACAAAACCAGTCTTAAGTCGCTGGGGTATATTTGTAGCAATAGCCAAAAATACATTGTATGGGTCAAAATGATCGATTTTTCTTTTATGCCAAAAATCATTAGAATATTAAGTAAAGATCATCATTTATTTGTCTGAAATACAGTATGCAGGCAATAGGTTGGGGTGTGTGAAACTACTTATTTTTCCTGAATTGTCTGAACAGCTAGCCACAAGGATGATTTGAATAATTATTCTGGTTTTAGGTTCATTTTTAAGTTTAGGTTTGATGACCTGATTAGATGCAGTTTTTTAGGAGACACTGACATAAGGTACGCTCTTGGGTTCAAAAACAGCTAAACAGTGACAGAATGGAACAGATTGCAGATTGCAGGGGTTTTGAAGGTTTGGACTATTTTTAACTTGACACGCTGTCTTAAAGACACTACGCTCACGGTGAAACAGCAAAGATGCAACACACTGGCCCAATACATTGGTCTGAATGTATATGGCTGTTGCAAAGATGCATTGAAATTTATGAATTTTACCATGAAATATTTAATTGCAAAGCACATTCTCAGCATGCTTTTGATTTAATTTTTTATTTATTTTGTTTAGATTTTTGATTTACTTTAAATAATATATACTGTGTGTGTGTGTGTGTGTGTATATATATATATATATATATATACATACACATATATATTAAGGATATATAGTTACAGTGCACAGCATAAATGAGTACACCCCCTCTGAATAAATATAAAAGATGTATTTTCTTAATGATCACTAATATAATTAATATAATTCATGGGAAGATGGCAAAATTGAAACATATTAAACATATACTTAATAAAAACAACAAAATATATGCTAATATTTTCTGTAAGATAAGTAAATTAGCCAATTTTGTTTAAATGAAGGATTGCAGAAATGAGTACACCCTAGATTTAATTCAGAAAATGTATAATATTCTAGTACTTAGTATGTCCTCCAGAACTTAAAGTATACTGCTCTGACCCTTCTTTAAATAAATATTTCATAATATTAATATTAAAGAGTCTGTTTTTGTGGGTGTGTGTGTGTGTGTATATACACACCTAGATAATCCAGTCAACCTCACTAGTCAACTATTGTGATTCATTCCTAGTATTTAGACAATTTGATGCATGCATTTCGGGCCTTTTAGATTTCAGGGACAATACATGCTTTCTCATTAGACTGTAGGTGTTGGGTGACAGCAGACCCAGGTTGATGTGCATGACTGGCTTCTTTCACGTTGGTAAGAGCTTTTGTTACCTACCTGTGTGGAATTATACCCTTGATCTGTCATTGGAAAAGAAATTCCTCCTCACGGGTGACTGAAGCAGTATGAGGAGCGCCGTTTGACAGCCCGCGTGTATACTATCAAAGCTTTCCATCAACTTCCCACTCCACATGCAGGGTGGGGACAACAGTCAGGCTCAATTTGCCAGAGGAGCACATAGAGCGCTCTGTCCACTCTCTCTGCGCGCCGTGCGTGAAGGTGAAAGATAGAGTGTGGGTTTGGATGAATGAGGGAGAGATAAAGGAAGCTAGGAGGGTTCAAAGGAAAGAGGAAGGGTGACGTCTCGAGTGAATGGTTTCTGTGAGGGCAAACATATTTGACTGCGAGCTGGTGATTAGTCAGCACTTTGATTTCACTTTTCAATATGTGTGCACTCTCTCCTATGCACAGAAACACACACAATGCTATGTGGTGAAGGCTGAGGGTGTTGAATACTAAGCAAAGTGTAGGTGAGATGTAAGAGATGGAGTGGAAGCAAACTTTGCTAGCTCTATTTAAAACCCAGCAGGGAGGAACAATCATACTGGGCTCCAAGGGCAGGCCAAAGAAGAGAGTCCTTAAATCCTTAATCCATAATTTCCCTTTGATTTCTGCCACATCCAGAGCACATTCACCTTTGAACATAATACCGCAGTGCAGCTCTGACATTTCATTAATTCCGTACTCTCATATGAAACGTCATAGTGGTGTGACATGGCTGCATATGAGCTGCGGTCAAGAGGTTTTTATTAATTTCTTGCTGCACCAGTCAGCTTCCTCTCCTTGAGCTTTGACTCAAACAAATAATCATGTTATGGAGGATAAGGTGGATAGCGGCTTCTAGAGACTGTGTCTATTATATTATGGAGTGTTGAATGTCAAGTCATATTTATTTGTATAGCGCTCTTCACAAAACGCATCGTTTCGAAATATCTTTACAAAGTCATACTGGTATGTTTACAATGCCCTAATGTTTTAATACAGAGCAAATTGTAGGGCTGGGCGATATAATGATTATATAACAATGATATAAATCCTCTGGATTTAAATCTAGCTAAGACATTTAGCAGATTTAGCTATCTGTAAGACATATTTCAAGTGTATTTCAAAAACAACCCAACATATTTAGCATACAATAGCTTATTTTTCTCTTTTTTTTTTTGAATAAGTAACCACCAGTCTTTATAATTTCTCCTTTTGTGTTCCTCAGAAGAAAGAGAGCCTTCCTTTAGCTGTTTTCAGAGCCTAGAGCTGTCGCAGAAACATGTCACAAGGACTCTCATGTTATCTGTCAACTAGTAGCAACAGTTCGACTAATAATACTCTAAATGTAAATCTATTGTTTACTGTTTTATATTGACACCCTATATTATAGCACCAGACACATTGCTTGCTGTTTAGCAAGTTGTTTTGGACCAAATTCTAAAGAAACTTTCTTTAGGTCAAATGCAAATAAGGCATGTAAGATTGCATCAGTGATGTGAGAGACAAATTCTGCTTTGCCCTTGTTGCGAATCAAATAGCAGGCTTTTCAAAATGTAATGGCTCGGTGTATAATTACTCTGTTCAAAAGCTCTGTTCAAAGTTGCTGCTCTTTTGCCGCTATTTTTCTTTACAGATGAAAAGAGACAAAGAGGCCGCTCCTGAATTCTCGCCGGTCTTGCCTTTGGAGAAGTGTTTATTAATGTCTTAATCAACATTGTTGGTGGCTCTGGCATGAAAGCAGTGTGATAATTAAGTTTGATCCCTCGAAACTCTCTTTTCTGCTCATGATCATGAGCCTTAGCCTCTCGCCTCTGCTTTACAAAACTAATTTACTCTGATCAGCCAACTGATTGTTTGACGGGATCTAAAGGGACCGACCGGCTGGGCCAGATCTGTAATCTTAAAGAAGGCGATTCCTAATCTAGGACGAAACAAATGTGGATGGGCTGGGTTCTTACCGAGACTTCCAGCGACAGCAAAATACTGAGCAGTGGTGGTGTGGGTGGGATAAAGGTACTTCTGATATTCACCATTTACACATGTGGCAATGGACCTTATAGTAATGCGAAAGCTGCATATTTTCGAAAACAACTACTTGACTAATTGGTCTTAGGGAAGTACTGAATAATTAGACTGGTTTTGGGTTCACTTGTCCCTGATTCAGTCTTCCAAATGTTTTCCAATGAACAAAGAACTACAAAAAAAATGGGTTGTGAAAATACAACATGACCTGGGGATCATGGCACATGACAACTCCTCACAGCTTAATTTTCATCAAATTAATTATGGCGTCTACCCTGACTTAGGTCTATTTATTGATGAAGTATTTTACTTTCAACAACCTAATTAGAGTCAGCAGCGCAGTCAGTGCTGACAGTTTTGATGATGTGTAGATGATGAGATGATGATGTCTTGGAGCGCTGTTACGAATGTGGGTTTGAGGTTACAAACATCTTCCGTGAGCAGAGCATACAGCAAACAACCCAAACCACAAGCTTTACTTAGAAAACCTCAAATATGTTTTTACAGCTTTCCTTTCCCACTTCTTCTGATGTGGCAAACCCTTGTTCCCATGTCTACAGAGATGCTTGGTCACAATTTAGGACGTAATTTTGGATGATGGTATCCATTTATGGAGGATTTTTGCTGTTGCAGTCACTACATATTGCAGTTTTAGACCTCTCTTGCTTTATGGATGGTGGGGTGTAGGGCTGGACCTGGATATTTATTTTTGACTATTTTTAAGCCTTGTGTCAATATTTCTTGTATTTTTGAATATTTTTGCAAATAACTTGAGTCATTTTTTTATCAGATCATTTCAACCAAATAATCATTGTAGTCAAGTATATATTTATGTAAAAACTAAAAAAATATTTAGTTAAATATAATGAAGGCATATATTTCAATAAATTCATGTTTTTTTATTATTATTCACTTAAGAATATTTAATAATTTTCATTTACGCTGCTGTTTTGGAAAGTCATATTTATAGTCATGTTTAAAGATTAAATTCATGTTTTTTTTTTAAGAAAGTACACATTAAATTGATCAAAAGTGACAGTAAAGATTGAACTTTCAGAGGAATAAATTACATTTTAAAATATATACAAAGATACTGTATATACAAATAGAAAAGTCATTTTAAATTGCAGTAATATTTCAAAACATTAATGATTTACTGTATTTTTATTAAATAAATGCAACCTTGTTAAGCATAAGAGACTTTCAAAAACATTTCAAAAATCTTACCGACCCCAAACCTTTGAACGGTAGTGTATGTAATTACTCACAAGTCAAGGAAGCATCATGAAACTAGTCTAAAGACAGCCTTAGGTCTCAAGATTTAAGGAAAATTGTTGGTTTGATCTTCAATCGGGAATCGTGATCCATCACTATTGTGTGCTTAACCTTAGGTTGCACCAGCATAATTGTCTCTGCAATAATACTGCATTCATGTGGTGTTAAAATTTGCATAATTACGAGCTGACAACCTGAGATTCTTCTCTGACCACATCCTTAAATTATTTGTTTCTATGGCAACCCTCATAACCAAATGATTCCATATGTGGTTGTGTTAATGACAGCAAAATATTTAATCACTACATTAGTCCACCTTTATATGCTTTTGAAAAATAAGAACAAAGAAAGCACAGCAGGTAGCACTGACTTTAATAAAATAGAATATCAAACAGAAATATATATATATATATATAGATGTAACTTACTACATTTAATTGTTGTAGAAGTTTTCATAAAATTCAGTTTCCATTTTGTAAGTGCGACTTTGATTGATTTTTTTTCCCCAGTCTTAATTACTGTAATTTAAACAGCACAAATTTACTGTGCCTTGTTATGGTGACATCATCAAATTCCATGGTCATGTGGTGATAAATATATTTCCTAAAGGCTCTTTGTCCTTTACCTGTGGCTAAGCCTTATAGCCAGCCTATAAGAAATTCTCATTTCAGAGGCCCCGTCTGACCCAAACAATTTACAGCTCCTTTTGCCGCCAGCTTGTCAACAGGGTGCTAAAAAACACCGGGTTTGAGAGCTCGCAGCTTGTTTGAGCACACTGCCCAGCACTTGAGCTACTAGAGGAGCTGCAGAGAGAGGAAAGGCAGGGAAAGAAAGTAATCACAAGGTGAGAGCATTTATTACCACTGGCTTTTAACTGACTCTCCACTGGCAGAGTCCCAAAATTGAAGCCATTTTTCTCATGCGCTTTCTCCCATTCTTGATTAAGACAGGCAATATGTCTCAAACCCCGCTGTCCTGAACTTCTGACAAATAGCATCTTTTCTTCTCCTGAGATGAAGACATTAAAGCATCTGACCATCTTATCTCTGTCTGTGCTAAGCTGTCAGCGATTGGTGTGTGTGGAAATCTCTCAAGCTGAAATTAATGTGATCTGTTTGGCTCTGGCGGTTTCCTAAAAAAACTAAATATTAAAGGGGGGGTCATATGGAGAAAATATTTTTTTATTTTTTATTTATATTTTATTTTTCTGTACTATTTCAATGGAAAACATTAATAGTACTGTATGTAACATGCAGAGAATTTAATTGATAAATATAGTGTTTGTATATAAAAATGGGTGTGATAAAACTTGGTTAGCTAGAAAACCCGAAGCTGGTTTTCTTGATTCTGAGCACAGTTCATACATAAAAAAAAATAAACCTCGACCCTTGTTTATAACGAAAAGGTCATGAATTGCTATTAAAAGGATGGCAATAACTATTTGCCTTTGTTCATCTTTTTTAAAGGGGTCATATGATGATGCTAAAAAGAACATTATTTTGTGTATTTGGTGTAATGAAATGTGTTTATGTGGTTTAAGGTTAAAAAAACACATTATTTTCCACATACCCTATAAAATAGACAGTATTTTTTACAGCCCTCCCAATGACTTTAAAACCTCTATTAAACCAACAAGGAGAAAGAAAGATTGATAGTCTTCTGTCCACTGCCTTGCCACATTGTTTTATGTGTTACTTTATTTTTTGCACTATTTAAAATTTTACAAGCAATGTCTTGTGGCTTTGCTGCTGAAGCAGTGCGCTGTAAGGAAACCATGTTAAATTATACAGCAGTATGATTTGTGTCGGTTCGTGTTGCCTTTGTTTTAGCACTTCTTCCATGCACAGGAACCTTGAATTCAGGTGCAATTCTTTGAATTGGCCCTCAAGTGCACTAACTTATTTTTTTCCAGCAGTCTATTTTTAAAAAAGGTGAGCTGTATGACTGGTTGCAAGGCTAGACTGCAGTTTTTCTGCTGTGCTTGTCCTTTTCCTTGGGAGACGGTGGTCGGCCTGTGAAAATTTCTCTCTACGGAGTGCAAGTTGCAGAACTCGGGAGAAAAAAAAACAACAACTTTAGGAGGCCATTAATTGAGTTTTTTCCTCACTAGGTCAGCTGGCACAGTCCTGAGAGCAGCCGAGTCCTGGCTGTGTTCATGTCTCCTGAGCTCATCAGTTAAACAGGCTACTGCTGTATGCCAACCGGAATGTCAAATCAGCATTCCTTCCACGCCGGCACATTTTCATAGTCTTAAGAGATTACATGGACGGCTGGCTTTCACTTTGGTTCGCGGGAGTGGATCTTTCCAATGTAATTAATGAAATCACTGCAAAAGTTTTTGTTTAAATGGGTAGTTCTCGCAGGTCAGCGCCCTGAGGGCTTGTGTTTCTGCCCTCTGTAATGGGGGGTAATTGGGCCTTAGATGTGCGCAAGGAAGATATCATTATTCTCTCCATCGTCACATTCTTTTAATTGGCCAGAGTCATGTATGTCTTCAATTGTGCACTAACTGTATAATGCTATGGGTGCTCCAACTAATTTACTGTTGTTTACTTTATTCCTGTTTCATTATAGCTGCTGTTATGTTCAGAAACGAACAAGATGATAATCAGGCCTGTGTCATACACCTCACGTCGGATGCAATTGGTGCATATTTGTAAACTCATATTGACAGGATGCAGAATTCACTCTGCGTGTACCTGTTTCTGAAAAAGACGTATGACTGAATCCAGATGACTTAAGCAGTTTTGCATAAAGTTGAGTATTTCTAAATGTTTGGATGCTCTCACTGCTTGTTCCTCTCTACTGTCAATCCCACAATCCCCCACATGAGCCTGCCACTCAGCTCCTATAGATAATTAATTGAAAATGTTTACTTAATTATAAAGTTATATATGTAAAATTTAAATGATGTAATATTTGAATGGATGGATAGATAGATAGATATATAGACAGTTAGACAGAGATTTTTGGCATTAACGAGAGGATCGTCCAGAATCTGTGTAAATGAAATTGTTAAAAGACCAATATTTTCCTTTTTTCCTTGATGTTCCTGACAGAGTTGAAGCGTTGGAGTGTTTTAGCACTCGACCCAGTTCGAGCTCCCTTCTCGGCAGGATTCAGTCTTGGCACTCTGCACTGTATCAACACTCTGTGTGTTTCCTCAACCTTGAGGCTGGAACGCCAGAGGGCCAGCGCAAATAAACTGATACACTCGTGCCAAAAACAAGCCTTTCAAGCTAAAGGGAAGGTTGTGAGGCTGCTGGTGTTTTACTAACACACCGCCCCAAATTCCGGAGCCCTTGAAATGGCACTCATGGCTTAACTTCATTAGTGGGTTTAGATTTAATTACACCTCATTAGGCCTCTTTTTTTAGCAGCTTACAAATATTTAATCAATTTCGAGGTGTTGCGTAGCAAGGGTTTTGTAGAAAGGATGTGAAATACTCCCGGGCATGGTTTAGATTTGTATTAGGGAACTGTAGCGCCTAGAGCTGCTGTCAGTTACTGTGCAAGCTTTTTAATCTACGATGTTGGGCAAGGGAAGCAGATGTTGGATGTCTCTTCAGTTTAAAAGTCAATGTGAATTGCCATTTTTCTTTCACTCTCTATTTAAGAGTGTGTATGTATGTATGTAAATCAAAACTTTTCT
>NW_015626394.1:814045-834309 GCF_001515625.1 Sinocyclocheilus rhinocerous
ATATATATATAATATATATATATATATATATATATATATATATATATATGATAGTTATTTATATAATAACAATATAACAAATAAATTAATCAATAAATGTTATACTATTTTATATAAAATTTAATTTAGATTTAAATTATATGCTAATTATTAAATTTTTATGACGTGTGTGTGTGTGTTTTCTATTTTAATGGATTTTAAAATGTAATTTTTTCTTGTCATGGCAAAGATTAATTTTCATTATTCCGGTCTTCAGTGTCACATGATCCTTCAAAATCATTTTAATATGCTGATTTAGTTTAGGAAACATTTCTTATTATTATTATCAATTTTGAAAGCAGTTATGCTGCTTAATATTTCTTTGTGATGCTACTTCAGTTGGTGACTGATACCAACTGAAACTGTGATGCATTTTCTTCAGGATTCTTTGATAAATAATTAAAACACAGCATTTATTTGAAATAGAAATCTTTTTAACGTTAGAAATGTCTTTACTGTCACTTTTGATTAATTTAATACATCCTTTCAGAATAAAAGTATTAATTTGTTAAAAAAAAAGATAAAAAGCAATTTTTTTTACAGTTTGATTAATTATCGAAAAATAATTTAATGTCTTTGGAATTAATCGTACAGTAAGACCAGGAACATGCATTTAAAAATCAATTAGGTCAATTCTAATTTAATGTTGACTATAATACTATTCATGCACTAAGTCCATGTTTTTTCTGTCTCAGTCCCTTTCTCTTTTTCCTGACTCTTTCTATTTCTATTTTAGGATGTGTTTGGATGCAAGGGACCCTTACTGTGGTTGGGACCGAAAGCAGCGCCGTTGCACCACCATAGAGGACAGCTCCAACATGAGCCAGTGGTTCCAGAACATCACTGCCTGCCCGGTAAGGACCAGTCGTTTAAAGAGTCTGCCTCACTCACTGCCTCATGCATGACTGATGTTTCGACACGTGTCTGTCGTCTCCATAGCGCTCTGACAGTCTCCCTCTGCAGCTTTGAAATCTGTGTTGCGTGAAAGGTGCTATGCCACATGATTGATAACATCACTTGAGGCAGCTGCTTTGTGGTCATTATTTTTTAGGACTGAGATTCTGCATGCAACCAACCTTCAAATTCACACGTTTTTTCTCATTTATTCCAGCTGAGGAACCAAACCACAGATGGTGCGTATGGACCCTGGGCTCCATGGCAACCCTGCAGCCACAATGACGGCGAAGGCACCAGCACATGTCTCTGCAGATCGCGGGCATGCGATAGTCCGCCACCTCGCTGCGGAGGTAAAAACTGCGATGGGCCGACCATTGAGGTGTCCAACTGTTCAAGGCAAGTAAAAAGTTTTTCCTTAAAGGAATAGTTAAGCCAAATAATAAAAATTCAGTTATTGCATTTCTACGATCAGTTTTTTTTTTTTCCGTCTGCCCGCCATCCTGCATCTAAGGTGCTGAAACTGAATTGTGTTTTTACCAGAAGTGGCAGTTCTCTCATCACGCAAGATTCGCTGCAGGAACCGAGCACTTTAGCAAATTGAGAATGTTTCCCGATCAAAATTCCTTACCAAACCTGTCCTTTCTCTTCCATCATGTCACATTAGGCTGGCAGCGGTGCCGAAAAAAAAAAAAAGAAAGTATTTCTATATCCCAAATGAGAAAATAGGCTTGTACCCATAACTTCTTGCCAAGGTTCACTGATGCTCTCTGTTTTTTCTTTCTTTCTTTTTTCTGCAGGAATGGAGGTTGGACACCCTGGTCGTCCTGGGGCCAGTGCAGCACAAGCTGTGAGATTGGTTTTGAAGTCCGCCAGCGATCCTGTAACAATCCTTCGCCCAGGCATGGCGGCCGAGTGTGTGTGGGGCAAAGCAGAGAACAGAGGTAAGAAAAGAGTTTATTTTTTATTTTTCTTGCACATATAAATGTAAAAATCAAGACCTGAAACATGATACTAAAATAACACTGGTGTAAGTGCATTTTAAGTGCAAGTTAAATTTAAAATCATTATAATCCAATAATCTTCCGCTCAACTGAAGCTGTCAAATGCGATGCCTATAGTGTAGGTTGGACGTCAGTAACAACAAATGCCAGGTTCACAAGTATCTCATAACCAAATGCAATGTTGTCAAACCTGTGGCAATTTTTCTTATAATATGACCCCTTTATACATTTCTCTTGAGTTTTATCAACTCCGAGCAGGCCTGACTTAAACTCATGATATGAGTAAAACACATTTTTTATGCTCACCAGATTCTGCAATGAGAAGGTATCGTGCCCTCAGCCCATCTTTTGGTCATCATGGTCGCCCTGGTCCAAGTGCAGCTCAGAGTGTGGGGGAGGGGTGCACTCTCGCTCCAGGAACTGTGAGAATGGAAATAGCTGTCCAGGATGTGCGCTGGTATGTACACCTTAAGTACACACACGCTTTAGCCTTGAAGCCTCCTGCACGACCGTGATAACCAAGCAGCTCCTCTCCCAGAAAGATATGTGTGATGTACTGTAAAAATGGAGCTCATTTGTGATTCAGGAGAGACTGAGTGGACTAGACAAATCAAATACACAACACACTGTTTCATTTTGAAGATTTATGCAGTTCTGAGACTGTCACTTACATTAAGCTGATCGTCTACACAGCCTGCCAATGGCCTTGTAGTTATTTACATTCATCACCTTCAAAATGAAAATGAAATAAAACATGCCTGTGAAGAGACTAAAAATAAACCTCTGTGAAATATTAATTGGAGTGAATGTCCAGGAAAGTGTTATACACTTTAAATGATTTTATGACTTATTTTATGTTAACAACAAAACATGTTATGGCATCGTGCAGTTCAGTTCAGTAATTGGTATTCTTAGCATGGCGAGAATCCATTACACAAAATCCATTGTACATCTCTGTCCAAAAGCATGCATACTTGTAGAAAAATCCATGGGTCTATAGAATTTGTTTGTTATATTTGTTTATATCTTTCATACATTATATGCTGTAATGCATCTTTCTATACAACAAAAGATCAGGACAAATCAAAATAGCATTCAGTTTCCTAAAATGCTCTCTAAAATGCTCTTTTGCTCTTACATTTTAAATCGGACAGATTTCTTTGCCCTCCAATTCTCTTAAGAGCTGCAATTAATTCAAATTTAATCGACTTAATTAGGACTCAAATTAACGTTCCTTGCAAAGAACTATAACACCCCCCTGGGGTGTCTAGCAAGGAGCCATTAAATTTTATTAACTGTTCACAGTGATGGCACAAGAATGAGCTTCACGTGCATCTTAAGAGGTGATGTAATGTCACCTGTGCATGAGGAATAAGCAACTGGATGATGTCCTCTCTTTGTCAATCTTCCTCATTGCAGGAGTACCAGGCATGTAATCTGGAGTCCTGTCCAGAGGTGCGCCGAAACACCCCATGGACCCCTTGGGTGCCGGTGAATATAACCCAGGGAGGGGCACGGCAAGAGCAAAGAGTTCGCTACATCTGCCGGGCCCAACTGGCTGACCCTCATGAGCTTCAACTGGGCAAGCGTAAAGTTGAGACACGCTTCTGCCCCAATGACGGGACGGTAACCTGTGAAACAGACTGTGAGTGTATAGATCCTTTTTCCTAATGCACACCCACACCTAAATGAACAGATCTGACTGAGCTAGCCGATACTGCTGGCTCGATGACAGTTCAGGGTCACAGTTCAGCCCTTGCCCACTTTGCGCATGTCGGGCGCCACATTGATTAAATGTATCTTCCTGTCTGAACTCGGGGGAGGTCAACCACTTGAGGTGCACATGGAATGCATTAGAGACAAGGGAGAACCTTGTGCAGGTTGCTGTGACCAGAATGTTTTTTGTCAGAGATGCTGTAAAACACAGCATGACATTGGTAGTTTTTTTTAGTAACCTTGAATTACACTCCTTAAAATAACACACTAAGAGAGTGCTGCAGTGATGACATATTTTAGTAGGCCAAACCGGAAACCGGAAACAATGGGATTTTTCCATTGGAAATATTGCAGACATTAAGCTCTGTGACCAACAAAAGTCTATGATTCTTACACATTTTGTTCATCATGATAATCTTTACGAATGAACACAACTTTTATGAATTTTGAAGTCTAAATACAATCGCCAGAAGTAAAAAGCTAAACGTAAGCAATAAACAAACTGTACCATGGTCTCTTGACTTTAACGTCAAGCCCATTAAACTTCCAAAAACTATGCAGTTATAAACACAATGAGGCTGTAAAAATGAGTTGAGATATTTTAGTAGGCCAAACCGGAAACCAGAAACAATGGGATTTTTCCATTGGAAATATTGCAGACATTAAGCTCTGTGACCAACAAAAGTGATTCTTACACATTTTGTTCATCATGATAATCTTTACGAATGAACACAACTTTTATGAATTTTGAAGTCTAAATACAATCGCCAGAAGTAAAAAGCTAAACGTAAGCAATAAACAAACTGTACCATGGTCTCTTGACTTTAACGTCAAGCCCATTAAACTTCCAAAAACTATGCAGTTATAAACACAATGAGGCTGTAAAAATGAGTTGAGTAATTTCTGGTTCACAGTGATGACATTTAATGTTCCCAACAACTTCTGTAGTCCCATTTAGCCACTTGTTAGCAAACATCTTTTTCTAGACTAGTAAAAGCTTTAAAAATATTACAAGAGGCTATTACTGGTGTATTTCATTGTAGGATAAATATGAAAATATCTTGAGCTTGTGTTAATCACAGACCTTGTTTCAGGCATTTAACCCAGAGCCCATTTATTGACTTATGGACGATGGGCCCGGATGTGCTAATATACTAACACTCTTCCTGGTTTTGACCAACAAAAATACATCATCCCTGCAGCACTCTTTACATAAAACGACTAAATGGCTGTTCACACCTAGAACAAACAGCTGTAAAGATAACTAATTATTATTTAATAATAACTACATTAGGTGGATTCTGGATCATCAAAACCATGTCAGTAGGCTGTGATAATAATAATAATAATAATAATAATAATAATTCAACGATAAAAGAAAAGTACTGACAATAACTGGCAAACTTGTAACATGTAATATATGTTTTACAGCACTAGTTGAGGAGCTTCTCAAGACGCCTGGTGTGCGACTGACAGGCTCTGGCTGGTCATCGTGGGACATGTGGTCAGCTTGCACTCAGGACTGTGCCAAAGGCTACCGCACTCGCAAACGCACCTGCACCAGTGCAGAGGGCAAAAGCGTTCCCACTGCCTGCCGGGGCTCTCCAGTAGAATATCAGGACTGTAATCCTCAGCTGTGTCAAGGTAACACACACCCTCAGAAACATGCATGTAAACACAAGCACACTCCACACGCACATTTACATATGTGCACACAAATAAGCACATGAATAGACTCCCACATATGTTCATAATCAAGGTAGTTGCTTATCATGCAAAAGCCTCTGCTTCCATTAGAGTGTGTGAAGTATATTACTGATTTCATTAGCTAATGGAATTCTGAAGCCCCATAGGGACCTGCTGTGGTCAAATTAAGAGGTTTCACCATAATTCCAAACAGACATGAACTCAAGGATAAATCAAATACTCTTTTCTGATTTAGAAATCACAAGATCAAATGACATTTCCAGTTAACACCAGAAGGTGAAGTGTGCAATGAAATTGCATCAAACCGAATTGCTAAAATTCTTATATTTAATGAAGAAAAAAAACAACAACAACAAATTTGCCTGCCACTGAGTTGCTTATTTTCTGTAGGTGAACAGGGAGTTGCTATTTGGTTGCTAAGATGTTTTCAGAGTAATTTTTAGCACATTGCTATAGAATGTGATTGATAGGGTGTTTGGGGATGCTAACTGACAGTTTCAGGATGCTAACAGACAGTTTAAGGATGCTAACATACAGTTAAGGCTGCTAACAGACAATTTGGGCATGCTAATAGACAGTTTAAAGGTGCTAAAATAATTTTTTCTCCAGGTTTAACAGTCCTCTTTGGCTCAAACAAACAGGACCTTGTTTTGAAAGTGCTAATACTTCACCTTTAAAGGATCACACTGCAAATTATCTGACCAATCACCCTGGAAGTTCCCAGCAGATGGTTTTGTGTCTTTCTTTAGACATATTGACAGCCACTTGCCAATGCATTGTCTACTCTAAACACTCTCTGAGTGTGACAAATGAACAGCCACAGTATTTGCTGTGCTGTTTTACAATCAGGCAGAAAGGGAAAATAGGATTGAAATAACAAAGCGGAAGGGGGTAGGGCACATGGATTCAAACACATTACTGACATCAGCCAACCATTTTAATAATTGTTTTGACCTCAGATGTGCACTCCAATCCAACGCCCAGCTTCTCCCTCGGTGTGCGAGGTTGCTGGACTAACTGTGATTGCGATCAGTCTGCCTTCACACTTCAGTCGTGCCCCAGTACACACATGCTAATCCACTGAAGTTAAACAGTGCTTTCTAGTGCAGAGAGAAGTAGACACCCCTAACCTTCTCCTCCATCGATCTGATGAGACGTCAAGAGGATGGTGGCAGGGCCTGTTAAAGTGAGAGGAAACTGCACAACAGCAATGCTTCTATCCTGGTCAGTTTAAGGTGGTAGCTGTGATTTGAAACATGATAGCTGGTTTCTAGCTGGTAGATCATCTACAAACAAGTTGGTTATACCAGCTTTAGGTAGTCAAGCTGGTTTTTGGAACATGGTGACCAGCTTGGAACAGCTAGATATCAGTCACCAGCTTAATCTGGATTTTCCAGCGGGATAAACAAAGAAATGGAGGTGAACAGCTGGCAAGTCTCGAGTGTTCGTTCAGGAGCTTTGTGGGTCAAATAAAGCTGTTTGAAACTCCAAGTGCGACATTCTGTCCTGAACTCTGAATGTCTGGATCACCATCACATCTCATAAAAGATGTCTGCTTGCCTTATCCGCCTTGTGGGAATTTCCAATCATGTCCGTTTTTGTTTTTTTTTGATTGTTTTGTGTTTGTCTGTTTGATTGATGCTGTTTTATGTTTGTGTTCGGTACATTGTGTTTGCATCCGCTGCTCCATCTTTTTTGTTTGCGCTGCATTTGTGTCTGCTTATCTGATGCTTGGATGATTGTGTCCCCCTCCTTGCCTGATTGTTTTGTTTGTTTTTGTATGTCGTATTTGTTTTGTACGTGTTTGGTCTGTGCAGTTAACGGTGCCTGGTCTTGCTGGTCATCATGGTCGCAGTGCTCAGTGCCCTGTGGAGGTGGGCACTACCAACGAACACGCACATGCACCAACCCCGTCCCTGGCAATGGAGGGGACATCTGCATCGGCTTGCACACAGAGGAGGCTCTTTGCAACACGCACACCTGTGATGGTAAGATCAGTTCCAATCCAGATCCACGAATGGGATGAAACGATGCTTTAAGTAAAATGTGCTACAAAAAACTCAATGCTCTCCAAATTGAGCTCTACCTCTGTCTGTAAGCACAAGATACAGTTGGTTTTCAATGTGTCATCCGTTCATCAACACCCATTATTATCACCATTTAGAAACATGCAGTTTCTGTAGAAGCTTGTTTCCACTATGGAATAAAAATATATAAAAAGGTAAATTTTTTTACCCTTACAATTCTTTTTTTTCTCACAATTGCAAGTCTGTGTCTTACAATTCTGACTTGTTCTCACAATTGAGTTTATATCTTGCAATAAGCTCATAATTGTGAATTTACATCTTGCGATTCTGTTTTGTTGTTATTGTTTAACAGCGTTTTTCTGTTCAATTTTTGTTTAATTAAAAGGTAGTTATGAATTTTTACTGTGAGTTTATATCTCACAATTCTGACTTCTCATTGTTTATATCTCTCAATTATTTTCTCAGAATTTTCTCAAAACGTCTGAATTGTAAGATAAAAAAAAGTTGCAATGACCTTAGTTTATTTATATATTTATTATAAAGGGTTAGTTCACCCAAAAATGAAAATTCTGTCATTAATTACTCACCCTCGTGTTGTTCGAAACCCGTAAGACCTTCGTTCATCTTCGGAATACAATTTAAGATATTTTTGATGAAATATGAGGGCTCTCTGACCCTCCCATAGACAGCAAGGTAACTACCACGTTCAAGGTCCAGAAAAGTACCAAGATGATCGACAAAGTAGTCCGTGTGACATCAGTGGTTCAACTGTAAAGTTACGAAGCTACGAGAATACTTTTTTGCGCAAAGAAAACAAAAATAACGACTTTATTCCACATTTTCGTCTCTACTGCGTCACTTTGGATGCGCGTTCACGACAGTACCATGACGCGAGCGTGTGGCGGCGCCGGCGCTGACCCAGATCCGGCGTGATGACCTTGCCGTCTATGGGAGGGTCAGAGAGCCCTCAGATTTCATCAAAAATATCTTAAATTGTGTTCCGAAGATGAACGAAGGTCTTAAATTTTTTTATTGAAACTGGTCAACTGAGGAAATTGTGCTGGTTAAGCTAGTTAAATGGATAGTTCACTCAATGACAATTCTATCATCAATTACTCCCTTGTGTCACGCTAAAACTGCATGACTGTATGGAACAGATATTTTCAGTCTCAGCATTTGTCACCATAAGTGAAACATTTTATTTTGTGTTCTGCAGGAGAAAGTCAGTGATAGTGAGTTCATAAATGATTACCGAATTTAAATTTTTCAGGTGAACTATCCCTTTTTAGAAGCTTTGTGAGCACACCATCATCCACAACACAACATATGCTGGTCTTTTAACAGGATAGTTTATGACTGACTGATTATCATTGCATTGAAGGAATGATTTCAGACCTTTCAATCACCAGAAGCACATTCTTCAGATTCTGAGAGGGGCTTCTGGGGTCCTCCAGGCTACAGATGGTACCATATGTGAGCTGCATGCTTATAGAAGTGTGCTGTGTGCAAGCAGACTGTGGCAGTGCAAAGCTTTCTTGTCACATTCTGCTGCCATCACTTTAAAAATCAGCTGTCCCTTTAAGACAAAATGGAAATATTTATGAAGAATGGATCATGTAAAGCCCTGTAGCTTATACTAATACTACTTTTGGCTCTCTGATTAACACCTCAAATCCATGATGTTGATGGTCCTGTGTTTAATTATCGATCAAATTAAATTAAATTCCTTTAAAAATATTAAGATATTAAGAAATATTCAGAATGTAAAATATCCCATATGTCATTTACAAGGTTCCATTACAGTTTGGATTCTGCCTTAAATATGTGACCCTGGACCACAAAACCAGTCTTAAGTCGCTGGGGTATATTTGTAGCAATAGCCAAAAATACATTAGTGATTTGTATTTTTGATTATTGATTTTTCTTTTATGCCAAAAATCATTAGGACATTAAGTAAAGATCATGTTACATAAAGATATTTTGTAAATTTTCTACTGTAAATATAAAAACTTAATTTTTGATTAGTAATATGCATTGCTAAGACTTCATTTTGGACAACTTTAAAGGTGATTTCATCTCGACCAAATATAGTCATATCCTAACAAACCATACATCAATGGAAAGCTTATTTATTCAGCTTTGATATGGTGTTATAAATCTCAATTTCAAAAAATTATGACTGGTTTTGTGGTCCAGAGTCACATATTCTTCATGACATATTGTTTGCTTAAGAAAAATAAATGAAGATTGATGTAGCAGTTATCGAGGCTGCCTTTCATCATTAACAGTGGATCTGCATTTTCTGAAATGCTACGATATTCTCTGGCACTAGTTGCTACTGATATTAAAGTATTTTGGATCCTTGATTCAAACATTTGGCCCCTGTTGGCCCCCTTCATGAATGACAAATTTGTTAGGTTCTGGGAGAGTTATAAGACTGCGTATGGTCTAGACAAGCATCTGAAAAGCTGAAACATGAAAGGAATGTGTCTGTTTACAGATTGGATTTTCCCAGCAAACAAATACATTCTAAATTAAAGTTCCTTCTAAGTAAAGTTTTTGGTACACTTGCTCTGAAAGTGTTGCCTAAGACTGTGAATATTTTTGCCTCCTCGTGTGACTCTTGCTGTGTTTGTTTCATGTGCGTGGGTGGGCCGTCGGGTCTGCAGCGCTCGGGTTAGATTGACATCTGAACTGTGAGGATGGCCAAAATTGGAGCGCTCCATTTAAAGGGGACATCGGATAAAATTTTCACTTTTTTTTAGCTTTTTTTTTTTTGCATTTAGTTAGGTTTCTGGCGTGTCTGCCAGCTCAGAAAAGTTGAAAAGAAAACACCTAACCAGTTTGTTATGTGCTGTCTGAGTCTGAAACTGTCATCCAGTAAGCTGTTTCAATTTGTAGCTGGTTTCTACGTCAGTAGTTAACTATTTGAATAAGACCACCTCCGAGCCATATACAGAGTCCAAGGCAGCAATTCACGTCTTTTGTCGACACGCCCCATTGAAGAGAGGGCTGGCGTTAGCAGTAGCTCATTATCATTTAAAGAGGCATGCACTGAAACGGGTCACTGTGAATAGAGCTGGTTTTGACAAGGTAAAAAGGGTGTTGTTTTACATGACCACTGAGGAATTTTAACCAAAGTATGTTAGACATTTCATGAAGACCCTAAAGAATCATGCCAACTTCTGGAAAATTGGCATCCGATGTCCCCTTTAAAGGGAGAGTTCACCCAAAAAAAATTCTCGTCATATACCGTATTGGCCCGAATATAAGACGACCCCCCCTTTTTCCAGATGTACCTTTTGGAAAAAGGCTTTTTAAGTTAAGTTGTTCCAAACCTCTGTGATTTTCATTCTTCTTTGCACCAACAAAAGGTGCCATTTTAAATAATCTACTGATTTCTCTTATGAAATTACTATAAATGTGGGCCTTAATATTTCAATAATTTAACAATACATTTGCATATTTATGGTTCTCTGATAATTAAATTATTAATATTAGTTTTAACAAATGTTTTAGTTTTATTATATTAGTTTTAACTCTATAAATATTACTATTGTAAATTACAATTACTGCAAAGTAAATCATAATTATTATATTATAATTGTAATTATAACAATTTTATTTGACACTACAAGTTACATTACTTATGTTAATGTCTTAAGTTCTTCACTTCTACACATTCAAACCCTCAAGCTTATAAAATTTAAAATCCTTGAGCTTTTATTTGATGGAATACTGCTGACATGCTGTAAACGTCTGTCCACAAACATTTTGGAAATTATGCAAATATAAATAAAGAGAACCTAGGACACATTGCATTCTCACATGCACATTTAACTCCCATCACATCCAAAGATGGAGTTTGTGAGAAGCAACATTTTCTAATTATATTATTACATTATATTTGATTATTATTTAAATTGCAGCCTTTGATTTGATAATTGCTCAAAGCTATATCGCAATTGCTGTTTATTTCCGATTATTTGTGCAGCCCTATTTATCTATTTTAATTTTCCATTTAATTTAATTTTTTTAGCTTTTCATCAACTCACAAACCCGTTATGGAAACCTTGACTTAGAATTTAGTGCAAGTCATTTGAAGCTCTATTAAACTTTAAATGCTGTTTTATTATATCTAATTTTGGTGCTTGACAGAGGAAAGTCACAGAGGTTTAGAAATTATGACAGAATGTCATGAACAACAGATGACAGAACATTTTGGGGTGAACTGTTTCTTTAAATCCTGTGTTTATGCCCGTGTCTTTGTGCAGGTGGGTGGATGGCCTGGTCGTTGTGGTCTGAGTGCGATGACTCGGGCCTGCAGCTGCGCAGTCGAGTGTGCGGGGCTCAATCCACACCATGTGTGGGAAACGGCTCTCAGCAACGAGACTGCAATGAGATCCCAGGTGAGAGAGAGCTATATATAAACACACGCGCATATATTCACACGGCATCCAACTGTTCCATTATGAAGCAAAGCTTTTCCCAATTGCAATGTTACTCTTATTAAATAAACATACACTTTTAAACCCTGTCAACCTCGCTGTTGTTTTTAGTAGATTAGATGTAATATGTTTACATGCGCTTATTCATTACTCTGGCTGGTGGAGTGGAAGTGTTCAAAGTGAAGAACTGAACGCACCCAGCCTGCGAGAACACGAGTTGTCGGAGCGGAATACCAAGTGAATCAGGCACTCTAATTAATATTAATGTTATGCCACAAGGCAGCCTCACATCCCATTTCTCTCCAATTTTGGAAAACGGGTTCTAAATCCTGAGGTGTCTTAGATGGTGAGGAGATCAAGGAGAATTGTGCATCTCAATCAAAACCCCCCAATACCCATCTCTGCTCTTTGTGGAGATTTCAGATAGAGCTTGAAAAGCATGACTCATGGGTGGTAATAGAGAATCTTAGACTCTATCACAGCAGTAAAAAATGCCGTTTCCATAGAAATGCAGCTCATTACTTCAACCAAAATGGAATATTTACTCTGAATAAGTGTTTAAAGTTTTATTTTGTAAAATAGCTCGCAACTATTTTTACTGACATTATCTGTTCATTCTCAAATACATGCAATATTTGAATATGTAATGGAAGTAATAATTTCATCACTTTCATGGGACCCGGCTGACAGGCTTTGATGTGATTTTCTGTACTTTATCACTGCGTCCCTGCTCATCCCTCAGGTATAAAACAGGAGACTTCCTCACCACCACCATCGCCCCACTTCCAGGAAGTTTGCCTTTGAAAGGAGAGAGTAGAGTGGGATAAGATGGGGAGTGATTGATGTTTTGGCTGTAATTCAGCAAAGGGAGGCAAAACAAGGGAGCATGTAATGACCTGTTCACAGGACTTTTTCTAGCATCAGCCTGCTTCATTTTTAAATTGTTGGTTTATGGTTATATTGTTGGTCACCTCCCAAAATTGAGCAACAGAAAAGACAAAAAAAAGCATGTAATTCTGCATAATATAAAATAAGTAAGCCTATTAGCTTTTAAAAGGATGTTTCATGTCTTTTGATGTTGACATCAAGGCTGCACATCTATTTTATAAAGATATGAATAATTTTGCAAATTGTTGGGCCTATGCAGTTCATGTAATATTGATACAATTGTTCTATACTTTTATATTATTTTTTTTAAAAATCTGGTATTATTTTTAGTCAACACTTCATGTCTAAAGTAAAATGTATATTTACATGCATTTATGCATTTGACAGTTCAACAATTTTGACAATTTTATCAAAAGAGACTTCAGGGAATATGTTCATGCGTTCCCTGGAAAGCAACCCCATGACACTGGCATTGCTGCTGCCATGCTCTACTGCTTGAGCTACAGGAATTTAGATTTTGAAGCAAAACTTCTTGACAGCCACTGCTCTAGATGAATGTCTGTGACTGTTCTGATGCATCTCGAACCATGATTGTTGTGTTTTTAAGATGCTGTGTCAATTTGAAAGATGTTTGGCATCAGTACAAGACGTTCAGAAAGACCCTTGCAAGAGCTCATCCTGTGTGAACAGCCACTAACTATACATCTCTTTCTCTTCACAGCCATTCTCCCGGCATCTAGCTATGAGAAGGACCAGCAGTGTGGGGGTAAGTGCTTTGACCGATATGTTTGTATGCTGTTCACCGCATGTTAGCATGCACTTATGCATGCACACTCTCGTGAATGCTCAAAAACATGTAGCAATGTGCTGCTTGTGTGTCATGTTTCATGTCAGCTCCTTTTCATTCCGAACTCAGGCAGAAATGGAATCGCTAAGCAGGTTTAAGTGAGTGAACTTCATAATTCACACTGCTGGTCTTCAGTTTTCCATGTGTCGTGCTCCATGGCGATTGTGGCTCTCCCATGCAGAGGTGCTGCCTTTCCAGTGCATGCACCAGATGAAAAATACATGAGGGGGCACAGCGGTGCTTTTTAGGTTGCGGATCCAGGCCACATCAGGCGATGACTGCTCTCAGAGGTGGCACCGCAGTGCCAATTTGGTGTTTCTCCAGGTGGCAGCACATATTACCCATCGTGCTCCAGCAGTGGTGCTCTCCTGAGTGATCGTTGTCCAATTAGAGCAGTTCATGGTGGGGTATGGCGTTCGTTCTCCTCAATCACATTTCGCACTCATTATGGGTCAGACCGGCAGGATGCCCGGTCCGTCACATCGACCAGCTAATCACAGCACTGTCCCTTGGTACTGCATCATTCAGCCAGACACTTTGAAACACCTGCCTACCGCTGGTTGTTGGCTACGAACATGTAGCGTTAATGGAGAGGGATGCAATGGTGCTGTATCGCTCCGATTCTACTGACAAGGATGACTATATTGTCTCATATGAAAAAGCATATTCAGTCAAATGTCTGGATGAAAATGACAACATATTACAGTTATTTGCAGACAAATGGTTACCGTAATGTTGTTTTCTCTTGTTTTCCCAGGGTTCACTCTGCTTCACCTGATAGCTACAGGCGTGTCGTGCTTCCTGGGTGCCGGTCTGCTGTCCTTCCTGGTGTATGTGTACTGTCAGCGGTTCCACAAGCCCTCGCAGGAGTCTACAATCACCCACCCCACCACTCCCAACCACCTCAACTACAAGGGCAACACCACACCAAAGAATGAGAAATACACACCCATGGAGTTCAAGGTCAGTGTTGACACCATATTCGCAAAAAAAAATTAAATAAAAAATCACATAATACTCTTTTATGCAGTGAAAAGGGTTTAGTATGTTGTTGTTGTTAACAGAAATTAATAGATTTAGCAAGGATGCATTAAATTGACCAAAAATTGTTCTTTTAAACTTTTTATTCATCAAAGAATCCTGAAAGAAAAACATGGTAAAATGTGCTACAAGAATACTGCACTTTCATTGATACTGTAGCTGAATGCATAATAATAAAAAAAATATATATATATATATATACCTGTGTATATATATATATATGCTTAATGAACACTCAAAAAAGGCAAAGATTTTTAGAACTTGGGAATAGCGTTTTTTTTTATTCTGCAGAGATCTGTCCAGATTCTGTGTGAGCCTGAAGATGAGTTTCTAATATATGCCGACTTGGAATCTGTGGCCTTGGAATTCCACAAAGCTCAGTGGATTTTGGCAGATTGCATATCCTGATTGTATTTATTTATTTTGGCAACTTTCAGTGTTTAACATCTCTGTTTTACACATTTTCCATATTCAAATCTATTTCGCAGATGTTAGGCTCGTCAGGATGTTCAATCAGATTAATGTCTCGATAGCACCAGTGTTTACACTTTTTGTGGGAATATGCCTACAAATGCCTTTTATATAGTCTCTGCATATTAAGCTGTGAGTATTTCAGCATCAGAAAAATATATTTTTCTTTTACATTTCCCCACAGATGAGCTATCAGAAAAAGTTGCGAGCAGTCAAGTAACCGATAACCACATGCTCATTTGTTTTGTCTGAAATGAGCATCACTAGATAACTGATAGTTTGGAGATTACCGCTGGTTTCACTCTCCCCACGGCCGCTTGTTTAGCCGCCTCTTCTGGCTGCACGCGGTTCCTGGCACACACTCTGTCTTTATTAATGGGCTCCATTAGGCTGTTTAAGCAGCAGCCGCTCAGTGGACTCCCACAGCTGGTTGTGACTGATCGTCAAGCTCATCCAATTAGTTTGGCTCGGCTCGCTCTCCCTCCACCTCGTGTCCTTGCTGTGACACCTGCGCGAGCCTTTTGCCACTTTTTCCATCGATCTTCTGCATGACCACTACTCACTCGAAACTCATTATGAGACTTGTGCAATACAAGTGGATCGAGAAAGAAGTGGCCACTGCAAAAGGCAGCCGCTCTGGTCTCTCTTTGTCCATGTATTCCCAGGGCATGTCGGTGCGCAGATGGCTGTGTGATATTAACCGTGTGACACGGAGGCTCTCTGATTGATGGCTGTTTGAATAAGCATCCGTTGAGAGCCACATCGTAAATCAGGATGAATATTCCGATTGCGCACAGGGAACGGTTTGTCGAAAGCCTGCTAAAGATACCACAGTTAGGAAGATGTAATTTGGTATCGTAATAGCAGACAAACATTCCCTTCACTTGTCACTCATTGACTCTTGGACAAAAAAGCTATTTCATCGGTCTTGTTCAGCCTGAAAATGGAGATCTCAGCCTCTTTGTAAAGCTATTGTTTGCCAGGTATTGAAAACTATAATTGTTGCACAGCAGTTCTCAGCTACGGTGAGTCACTCAAATCAATCTTGTATATTTCATAGCTTCACTCCCCCAGTAACTGAGCTACAGCTTTTTTAGAGCTAGACAAATGATTTCTCGAGAGCTCTACATTTCATACACATACACATACACGCTACTTTCATCCATGACCCTGAGTTCACCACTTCTAAATTAAAACGTTTATCAGCTGTGGTCTCCATTCAGTAGTGCCTTACATATTTAAAGGTGCAGTGTGTCATATCTGCTCCACTAGTACCACCAAACAGAATCGCAATTTCTCGATTTCGTTCTATTGTGGCGATAGGGTTGCTATACAGTTGCTAGGGTGCTCTGAAAGTTACATGCATTTAAAATGTTGCTGTGTGGTTGCTGTGAAGTACTAAGTGGTTTTATCTTAAGTAGTAGATAAGCGGTTTCTTGAGTGTTCTGAGTAAATTTTAGCATTTTTCTAGGGTTCTTTAATGCTTTGACACAATCAGTATTGTATAAAGTGCTATACAAATAAAGGTGACTTGACTTGTTCTGCGAGGGGGTTTTGTGTGTGTGTGTGTGTGTGTGTGTGTGTGTTGCTATAAGGGTTGCTAGGTTGGTTTGAATGTTTTTTTTTTGTTTTTGTTTTTTTGCTGTGTGGTTTAATATAGTAAAAGTGTAGTAACCATAGTTTTTTGGTTGATTGATTACTATTTGTATAGCCACAGTTTTACTACAAATAATACCACAATTAAACTATGGTTAGGGTAGCTAAACCATAGTTAATTTGTGATTACCATGGTTTAACTACAAGAACCAGTTTTTTTTTGTGTGTGTGTTCTATGTTGTTTTAATATGTTGCCATTCGGTTTCTGGTGTGTTCTGAGTGATTTTTAGCATGTTGTTAGGATCTTCTTCAGTGATTTTAGCATGTTGTTGTGTGGTTGCTAGCGGGTTCTTTGAGGTTTTTAACGTATTTCTATGCAAATTGGTGTTCTGAGTGGTTTTTACATGCTGCTATTTGTTTGCCTGGGAGCTCTGAGTGGTTTTTAAAATGTTGCTGTGTGGTTGCTGTCTTTGGTGTTCTTTAGCGTGTTACTATGCTTGGGTGGTTTGTATGGATTTTAACACGTTGCAGATGCTGGAATGTTCTAAGTGGTTTTAACATGTTGTTTTGTGGTTTTTAGAGTTACAGCATGTTGTTAGTGTGTTCTTCAGTGATTTTTGACATCTTGCTAGAGTGTTGTTGTTGTTGTTTTAATGTTGCTATGCAGTTGCTGGGGAGTTTTAAGTGGTTTCAACATGTTGCTGTGTGGTTTCTACAGTATTCTGAGTGATTTTTAGCACATTATGTAGTTCTTCCATGGTTTTTAGCATGTTGCTGTGTTGTTTCTAGAGTATCCTGAGTGTTTTTTTAGCATGTTGCCGTGCAGTTGCTATGTTGTTCAAATCAAAAGACCCCGTTCAAAGGTCTATGATATTCTGGTCCTTAGATGTGGCTCAGGTCTCTCCTTCGTTGTAAGGATTTACAAACTATGGGATTTACAAACTCCTGCCATTGGTTGAGACAATATTTGAGCTGCTCAAACATGCTAGTGGTGCAGATATTACACCCTGTACTTTTAAGGAACTAGCTGGATAAGAGTTTACATGTGTTAAGCTGAAGTGTTTCCTGAAGGTGTGAAATCTTGCTGTGTGCTTTCAACATTCTCATATTCTGTTCTTTTAGTTCTCAAGGTCACAAGAGGTTTGCAGACTGTGAGATCAGTGGTGTTTCATCTCAGAGATTGATGGATAGTTGTTTGCCTCTCAGCTCATCTAACACTCTTTTTGTCTTTTTGTCTATTTGTTTTTGTCCACAGACTCTGAATAAGAACAATTTGCTGCCAGATGAGAGGACCAACTACTTCCCTTCACCGCTTCAGCAGACGAACGTGTACACCACCACATACTACCCCACAGCGCTGGGCAAATATGACTACCGGGCAGACTCCTCACCGTCTCCTTGCAGAACCTATAACCACAGCTAAGGCACGTGTCCCATCCGTAGCTTTATCACCATGGTGACAAGGCTGCTCCGTACATCTCCTAAAACCCTCCACTTTCCCCACCCACACACTCTGCACCCGATGAGGTGCTTGTTCCAACATTCCAGCTGATTTTTTCCCTAAGATCTCTTCCCTGACGACCGCGTCACCTAAGTCATGCCTTACGGTGTCCAATGAGAGGAAAGTCCAGTGATTCAAACAGCACTTTTTAAAGATTGTGTAGCTACACTGACTTTGATAAACTGGTGTCTTGATTGATCGCTGCAGAACTCCTTTTACTGGAAAGAGGTTTTGCTGAAGCTCAAGGTGGGAAGACAGAATTGTGCTGGCATCCCGTACCACTCCAACAATATCCATTACAGGAAATGCAATCTGCCACACTGTGGCAGTTCTTTTTGAAACTACAGAAGAAGAATAGACGGACACCAGACGAAAGAGAGCAATCAATAGTGACATTATTAGGTTTGGTCAGAACGGCGGAATTGTTACCTTTGGATGTAAATGTAAGGATGTCCCACTGACTTCCAACCTTTGAGGGGCAAATCTCTGACAAAAGAGGATGGTTGCAGGATCAATGCATCTCCTGGGTGAACCGTTCAGATACGAGTTCGGAACCAAGCTGCAGAAAAAAGAACAGCTTAAAATAGGATGCTATTCAGAACGGACTCTTATCAGAACTGAAACATAGATTTTCAGCAAGTTAAAAGGCCAGAAGAATGCGTCATTATTTCCCTGAAAAGTCGAAATGCCTTTTTTACTTGCGAATGCATGGGAATTGAGGAATATTGCACCAACATGGAATATGCTTAGGTCTGAAGCAAACATGCTCTGCTCTGTTACTGTAAGTCCCGGTGGTCATATTAAATATGACTGGGTTCAAACTGAGACGGACTATATTTTATTATGAAAAAATGTAGGAAATATTGATAGCTTGGCACTTGTTTTATACGTTTATTTTAAAGAGGGAATTATTCAGCAGTTGTAGTATATAGATGGACAATAGAGTTTATTTAAGATATGAGTACAAACATTGACGGAGCTATACTGAACATTTCATATATTATTTTTTCTTATTGTTTCCAGATGGTATATTCCTAACCATCATCACATTCATCAGAGATATGAGCGAAGGCGTACACTCTTATATGAGCATCATATATTCATAAAATTGCCCAGAGAGTCAACTCATGCAGAAATTATCAATGGATCACTGTCTTTTTCACATCAAACAATATCTAAAAAATGAATCTTTGTGCAGCACTATGTGCCTAACTCAGATTTGATTTTGCCCATGTGTTGACATGCTTCCCAGCGGCATCACGCCCACATTCCAGATGCAACTCTCCAGTTATCGATAAAAACAATTCAGGAATGGCAACTGTCACCGGTATCTAGTATTTATGGTATGCTTGGTTTCTAAAGGGCATTGAAAACTAAACTAAGCTATTTTATCATGCTCGTCTAATGAATGCTAAGCCAGCCATGCTTTCAGCTAAGCATGAGTACATGGGTTGTAAATAAGTGACGTCCCACAGCGAAAAAAAGTAATGCCACGCAAAGAATAGTATAATGTACATGTATATTGTAAAGCTTACACTGTTTTTTAAACGCCTTATAGTTGTAAAATAATATGTGCAGCAGCTGTGTAAATATACCAACCGTAGGGATTGTGTGGGGATGGAGCCTGTCAGTGACAAGAGTTTGACTGCAATAGAGAGACCATCTCGTGGACCAACCCTGATCGATAACATCAAAGATTATTCATTAGAGTTCCCACAAAACTATTACAGAGAATTTGTACTTTTTTTCACCTGTTCATAATTCATATGAATTGATTTTTGCCGTTCACATGACAAGGTTCACAAGATTAACATGAATTAAGTTGCTTCTATATCATATTCAAATACAGTCTTAAATTGTTTTGATGCTGTTTGATCCTGTTCAAAATATTTAATAGGGAATTTTTGGGGGCTATCCTAAAGATATGTTTGTATACCAAGCCTTTTCTTTGAGAAAAAAAAAATCTACAGAGGAGTCAAAAAAATCTGAGAGTATTACTGAAAATGAAAATGTTCCTATTTTCCATTTTATTAATTACATTTTTATTGCCAATTCTCTCTCTCTCTCTCTCTCTCTCTCTCTCTC